>NW_024425563.1:92601608-92721191 GCF_017311325.1 Ursus maritimus | reverse complement strand
TGTAGATCTTGGATACCCGTCTTTTATCTGTAGTATCATTTGCAAATATCTTCTCCCATTCCATGGGCTGCCTCTTAGTTTTTTGGACTGTTTCCTTGGCTGTGCAGAAGCTTTTTATCTTGATGAAGTCCCACAAGTTCATTTTATCTTTTGTTTCTCTTGCCTTTGGAGATGTGTCATGAAACAGGTTATGTGGCTGATGTCATAGAGGTTGCTGCCTATGCTCTCCTCTAGGATTTTGATGGATTCCTGTCTCATATCGAGGTCTTTCATCCATTTGGAGTTTATCTTTGTGTATGGTGTGAGAGAGTGGTCAAGTTTCATTCTTTTGCATGTAGCTGTCCAATTTTCCCAGCACCATTTATTGAAGAGACTTTTTTTCCACCGGATGTTTTTTCCTGCTTTGTCAAAGATTAGTTGCCCAAAGAGCTGAGGGTCCCTTTCTGCAGACTATTTTAAAGAGGGCAGTGTTGGGGCGCCTGGGTGGCACAGCGGTTAAGCATCTGCCTTCAGCTCAGGGCGTGATCCCTGCGTTATGTGATCGAGCCCCACATCAGGCTCCTCCGCTATGAGCCTGCTTCTTCCTCTCCCATTCCCCCTGCTTGTGTTCCCTCTCTCGCTGGCTATCTCTGTTGAATAAATAAATAAAATCTTGAAAAAAAAAAAAATAAAGAGGGCAGCGTTGTCTACTTCTCCACAACCTAGAAAACAGCAGGTTATTTGCTCTCCAGGGGTGACCATTCTTTTCCTAAACAATTAGAGATCATTGTCTATTTAATTTACGACTTGGGGCAAGTCACTTATTGCCTGAAAATATTCATTGGAAGAGCCTGGCATTTTTAAATTCAAATACACTGTAATTTGGGTCACAATCCATCATTTCTTTTAATCCAATCATCCTTCATTTTTATATAAACAATTTTGAGTGAAAATATATATTAAAAAAAAACAAACAGCTCCTTTCCCAACTTCCTTCTAAATGACCTATTGTAGACCCAGAGAAACATAAACACTCATAACAGCAGAGAAAACTGGAAGTTGCAAACAGCCAATTGCCAGAATCTGGGGGAAATGTGTGCTAATTATGAGGATGAGATAAGTAGTTTCAAGTAAGGGGCACTTAACTGGGCCACCAGCCAAGTGGTGAATGTCTGAGATCGGATTCAATGAGGCGGAACCAGGAAAAAGAGAAAACGCCACTTAAAGCCACACGAGACATCACGAAATGGAGAAACATTCCAAATCAGAGCCTTTTAAGAAAAAATTAGGTCTCTACACTCGCAACAACTGGGTTTGAATTAACAAGCACATTCACCAGATTTCTTACCCAGAACACAAAAACATTAACAATAAAAGAAAAAAATTGATAATCTGGACTTCTTGAAAGCTAAAACTTTTGCTCATCAGAAGATGCCATTAAAATATAGAAATGCAGTGGCGCCTGGGTGGCACAGTCGTTAAGCATCTGCCTTCGGCTCAGGGTATATATATATAAATGAAAATTACAGACTGAAGAAAATATTTGCTTATATATGTATATATGTCAATATAGATATAAGTATTTATATTAAGCGAACAAAAATTTGAACAATTACATTGCAGCATAAGATATACAAATTGCTATTACGCATGCTCATTAGTCAGCAGGGAAATGCAAATTAAAACCACAATGAGATACAAATCCACATCCTTTGGAATAGCTGATATTAGAAAGAATGACCACACTAACTGTTGGTGAGGATGTGGAATAACTGGAAACTACTTTAGAAAGCCTGTATTTCTTTACAAAATTTAAACATACGTCTACCCTATGCCCCAGCAATTTCATTTCTAGGTATTTGCCCAACAGAACAACAAGAAATGTTTTAAAAAGACTCCTGCAGTAGACACACAAAGCTTGGAGTATTCACTTATACAGTGGCGTACTGCTCAGCAAGGAAGGGGAGAACAGCTACTTCTTCTCACGAAAGCTTGCATGAATCTCACAGATGTCATATTAAGAGAAAGAAAGAAGACACAGGAACATATAGTACCTGCAGTGTGTACTCTCTTAATTTCAACCATCATAGTTGAATTTGGGCTGTAAGAGGACTTTTTGGTATGCTAGATATTCCGTATCTTGGTGTGTAGATTACACAGGTGTATGCATTTGCCAAAACTCCTCAAAATGTATTCTTAAAATTTTTGATTGCATTGTATTTAAATTAACTTCACTTTTTGAAAAAAGTAGAGCATTAAGTATAATTATTTTGTTCAAGGAATTAAAAGGAAAGATGAACTTTGCAAGAATCTTACAACTTGTTTTAATTTGGGTTCCTACAAAAGCACGCTTTGAGACAATGATTCCATTATAAGTAGTCTATGTGGCAAGTTCAGGGAGCACTGCCAGAGGGTGGAGAAATGAAACAGAGAAAGGAGGTCAGCCAGTAATGGGTATGGTTTGAAACAGATTTCACATTGGACAACTAGAGCTTAACGTTCTGAAGAGACCTAGGAAACAGTGTAAAACACAGGCATCAGCATTATTCTCCTGAGGGAAAAGAAGCGAGTACTTAGATATCTACTCACAATGGTTTTAGGTTGAAGCTATTCATGCAGGTTGTTAATTTCTGGATATTCCCAGCATGCTATGGGAGTAAAAAGAGATATATTCTGTGATCCCATAAAAATCTGCAGACACAGAAATGCAGAGACTAGTGATTAGAACTCACTTGTACCACACTAAATGATAATATCCGAAGGATAGGTGGGGATATTGGCAGCATCTGCTAAAAAACCTTTTTAAAATAATCAAATGGAGAAGCCTGGCCTCAGGTTCATGCATGGGTGATATTAGACCGCCCCACTGCCAAGAAAAACTGTAAACTATGAGAAGACTAAAAAGAAAAAGGAGGAGGAGGAAGAAGAGGAAGAAAGGAAGGAGGAGGAGGAGAAAAGAAGGAGAGAAGGAAGAAAACATCTGTTTAGTGGCACTGGAGAGCAACCAAGACAGTCAGAATTTGAGGGGCTAAAATTCTTGAGAAAAGGGAAGCATATTGAAGTAAGTTCTACATGTGAAGTCACTTCATCTCTTGGGGACAATTGCCAATTCGCAGTATGGGGCATGGAAACCAAACAGAACGCAGTAATTTAGAACAGGGCTGTCCAATAGGAACATAATGTGAACCACATGATCTTAAGTGATCTGGTAACCCCATTAAAACAGGTTAAAAGAAACAGGCAAAGCTAATTTTAATAATGTATTTTACTTAATCCAATAGATTAAAAAATACAATTTCAACATGTATTTGATGTAAAAAAAAATTAATGCAACATTTTACATTTTTTGGTACAACTTCAAAATCTGGTGTGTATTTTACACTAACAGCACGTGCCAATTCAGATTAGCCACATTTAGAGTGCCCAATGGCCACAGATGGCCAACGAGTGCCCTATTGACCAGTACAAGACTGAAGTTTATAGCAGTCTCACTGGGCTGTGATGACTACAAGGACATCTGGGACATGAGGTGCCAGGATCCTGGACAAGAATAAACTGTGAGCCAGATATTCCACATGCAACGTTTCCTCTAGACATTTGCTAAATCCAATAATGTGCAAATTCAGAGAGAGACTCTATAAACTAAAACGAATATAGTTGCTAAGATGATTAAACATTACAGCATTTTCAAGGGGCCAAGAAGACAAAACCTGCAGTTCAGAACCTCCCAAGCTGGCAGACCCTAAACCAACAACACAAGGTATAAATTGAACCGACTTAAAGGGTTGTAACAGAGAGGAAGAAACGCCAGAAATGGAGCAGTGTCAAATAGATTCAGTTGCGATCCTGAGTATATCCCCGACAATAAAAATCAAATTCTCTATAGAAGAAAATATCATTAAGCAGAGTCTCTGGAATGTTTCATTAAAAATATCTGATACTCAGGGAGCCTGAATGGCTCATCAGTTAAGTGTCTGTCTTCAGCTCAGGTCATGATCCCAGGGTCCTGGGATCGAGCCCTGTGTCAGGCTCCCTGCTCCGCAGGGAGTCTGTTCCTCAAGGGCTCTCCCTCTGTGCCCTCACTCTCTCTCTTCCTCTCTCAAATAAATAAATAAAATCTTTTTAAAAAATCAGATGCTCAGTAAAAAATTACCACACCTGCAGGAAGCAGGACCCAATGGCCAAATCCAAGAGGAAAAGCAGACAATTGAAACATACCCATGAAATTAATATGTTTGGAGTCATCAGATGCGAACTTAAAAATAACTGGGATGAAAATACTAAACAAGAGAGAAAAAACATGGATAATTTTACCTGCCAACCAAGATCCATTAAAAGCAGGTAATGTAAATCCTAGCACTGAAAAAATATATCAAATGAAGACTGAACTGATGTGTTTAATAACAGGCTGGATGCAGAAGAGGAGGTCATCTGTAAATTGGACAGTAGGTAAACAGAAAGTGTACTGAAACTCAGAAAAAGAAAATGAAAAATGAAGTCAGGAGCGTGAGAGCCACATGTAGTTCAGGGGAAAGGTCTAATATGTAGGTAATCGGAGACTCAGGAAGAACAAGAGAGACTAAGTCAAAAGTAGTCATTGAAGACATAATGGCTGGTGATACATCAAAGTTTCAGAAGACATCACATCACAGATTCGAAGAGTTTTATGAATTCCAAGACTGAAAGAAAATACAACATATGTATATTAAAATAAACTGCCAAAAGGCAAAGTCAAAGAGGATGTCATAAAAGTAGCCAGAGGAAAAAATAATCTATTACCTTGAAAGGAACAACAGTAAAACTGATGAGAGAATTCTTAACAGAAATGAAAGATCCTGGGAGAAAATGGAATGACATCTTTAAAGTTGTTCTGAGTTAACTTGTGTCCAATCCCCTCTGGATTCGTATGTTGAAGTCTTAACACCCAGGACCCTAGAATCTGATCTTACTTAGAGCCTTACTTAGGGCCTTTAGAGACATAATCATGTTCTCTTTACCAAAAGGCATATTTAAGAAAGTGTAAATATGAGCCCCAGATTGCAGAAGATATTTGTAAATCATATAGTTGACAAAGGACGCATTACCAAGATATATATGGAACTTGTACAAATCAATATGAGAACTGATAATCCAATTTAAAAATAGTAAAAAGACTTACACAATCACATCACAAAATAAAATACCCAAATTACCAATAAGGATACAATGTGCACTTGATCTTACATGTCATTAGGGAACGGCAATTAAAGCCACAGTGAGAACCACTACTTACCCACCGAAATGACTAAATTTAAAAAACTGATCTTAGCAAGTGTTAGCAAAGATAAGGAGCAATGAGAATTACTCAGACACTGATTGCAAGAATGTAAGTTGGTACAACCACTTTGGAAAACTTGTCGAATTTATAAATATCAAATAATCCAGATAATTCACTCCTGGATATATATCCCCCCCCAAAATGTGAAAATGCACTAAAAATGCTTATAGTTGCATTATTTATAATTATTAAAAACTTAGAACTACCCAGAGGCCTATAAAAAGAAAAATGATCAGTACAATGTGATCGATCCATATAACGGAATACTACTCAGCAATGGGAATAAATGAACTATTGCTGCGTACACATACACAGAATAATACACGAATCTCATAAACATAATGTTAAGTGATATATGTCAGAAAATAAAGATCATATTCCATTTTTACAAAATTCTGAGGCAGGCAGAATGAACCAGATGATAAAAGTTAAGAGCACCAGAATTGGGATAAATTTCATCATGTGCCTTCTGAAACCATGCACTTGGAAGGTTAGAAGGACAAAGCACCAATTCTATGGTAATCTCTCATTATACATGTGTGAGAGTTATTATTGGAAGAAATTGGTTCCCATGACTATGGAGACTGAGAAGTCCCACAATATCTGCAAGGTGGACACCGGGGAAAGCTGGTGGTGCAGTTCAAAGGCCTGAGAACTGGAGAGCCAAAATGGTATAAATTCCAGGCTGAGTCAGAAGGCCCAAAAAACCCCAGGAATGTCAAGGGCAAAGGATCAATGTCCTTGTTCAGTCAGGTAAAGAGAGAGAATGGGAGTCTTCCCTTCCTCCATGTTTTTGTTCTCTTCAGGCCCCTATTGGATTGGATGATGCCCACCCACATTGAGGAGAGCAACAAGCTTTACTCAGTCTACCAATTCAAATGTTTCCCCCAGGAAATATTATATATGATATAATATTATATATATATATACAAAATTCTCTATATACATCCATATCTATCTGGTGTGTGTGTGTGTGTGTGTGTGTGTGTGTGTGTGTGTATCTTTTCTGCAAACACCCTCACAGACACACCCCAAAATAATGTTTAAGCAGGTATCTGGGCACTGCATGACCCAATAAAGTTGACACATAAAATTAACTATCCAAATGTATAACCTAAATCTAATCTTGGGATATCATCAGATAATCCACGTTGAGGGACAGTCTACAAATAACTGCCCTATCAAGGTTATAAGGGACAGACTGAGAAAATGTCCCAATTTAAAGGAGACTAGAGAGACAC
Source organism: Ursus maritimus (assembly GCF_017311325.1). Lineage (NCBI taxonomy): Eukaryota > Metazoa > Chordata > Mammalia > Carnivora > Ursidae > Ursus > Ursus maritimus. Next base: position 92,714,654 of record NW_024425563.1, on the reverse strand, counting down.
AGAGACCAAATGCCAATGTTTGATCAATCTTTGATCACGGAATGTATCCAGAACTGGTAGGTAGGAATATGCACACATGCGTGTGGGGGCTTGCCCCTCCCCCCACGCTATAAATATGAGCCATTGGAAATATGTGGAAAGGTTCCCATATTAGATAATAGTGTAATACTGATGATTTCTTGATTTTAGTAGTTATACTATGTTTATGTAAGCAAACGTCCTTGTTCTCAGGAAATACACATGGCAGATTTAGGAGTAGAGAGGTATAATATTTGTAATTCACTTTTAAGAAAAAACTAATCATATGTGTACATACAGAGAGAAAATGATAAAGCATATATGATTAAGTATTAACAATTGAGAAATTTGTGAAGAGGGAACGGGGATTCTTTTTTTTTAAATTCTAGCAACTATTCTGTAGGTGTGAAATCATCTAAAAGTTAAGTTACAAAAAAAAATTACTAAAAAAATCCCCAAGAAGGTATAAAACTTGAGAGAGAGCTAGATTAAAATACATACTTAGTGGTTCTTCAATCCGAAGTCTTCCTTAAATTTGGCAGAAAGAAACTTTATTTTTGTTCCCCAATTCAGAACACAAAATCATGACCACCTTAAAACTGCTGTTTTGTTCCCCCACCCTTTCCCTATTACCTGTCCCTTGGTACTCAGAAGACCCTACAAGTCCATGTCAACAGTAAACTGGAAAGACACCGGGAGAGAGGCAAAGTCTATATTTCAGTTTCTCCAGGAAGGGGAAACTTTTATATTCATAAAAGTAAGGATCTTTTTCCCATCACAGGTAGATGTGAGTCAGGATGCTCTTCTGGAAGACTGTTTCAAGTGGTAATTGAGGGATCCACGCCCCTTCCATCATGTGGTCCCACCATTTTATCCTCTAGCTTCCAGACATATGTGTGCATGTAAGAGAGATCTTAGACACAAGTGTGGGGTCACCAGAGTGTTGCATATCATTCCATATGCCCAGAACTCAATACCATCATCACTGTAATTACCGGGGCAGCTGAGAAATGTGGGGGCATAAGTGAGCACTAACAGTTCTGCCACACCAGCTCAGAGCTGGCAGGGTCTACTGGACAATAAGAAGGAACCAGGTAATGTGTCCACCCAGCACCAAGATGAGCAAAAACAAAGCCAGAGGACAACGCACCAGCTCTGTCTATTTTTGGGTGACTGGTCTTGTTTGGTCTGTTTAAGTGCAAGCATCAGAACGTGCAGTGATAGGACCCTTGAACTAATTCTGTCAAACCACAGAATAGAAATGTTATTCTGGGAACTCAGAAGCACAGACTTCTAAAACTCATTTATTACTGAAACCAGGGGAAAATTTTAGAAAACTATTTGGCATTACCTCCCCGACACAGGAGGAGCCTAAAGAATAAAGATATTGCTGAAATGCAAAGCAAACAAAGGAAAATGTAGAAGATAAGAATATTGAGCAACTAAGAGTGAAATTACAGAAATATCATTTTTATTGGAGTCCGCAAGGAGCAGAATCAATAGTGTAAAAATCATATGAGTGATGTCAATGCCGAGGACAAAGATCTCCCAGGATTTGGAGGAAAGGGATGAAAGAAAAGAAAATGAATATAATAGAGGCAGAGAATAAGTATCAGAGACACAATCTAAGAATTATAGGTATTTCCAAGGAAGGTTCCAGAGCAATTGCAACAGAAATAGTTGAAGACAGTACAGTTGAGTAAAACTTTCATGAGCTGGCAGGGGAATAAAACCATGGATACAATTTTTAAAACATCAACATAGGTATGATAAATGCAAATATTCATCACAGCTAGGTAAATCCTAGAATTATTTTTTTTGTTACAAAGATAAAGAGAAAACGTAGCACAAGTACAACCTAAAAGAAAAAAAAAACAGACCTCATATTTCCTTTTACAAAAAATCAGAAGACAATGGAATAATTCTATAAAGTTTTTGAGGAAAAGGGAAAGTAGCCTGAGAATTTAAACACAGTTTTTGTAATTGGCTCTTGAAGAAAAATACTAAACCCACAAATATGACCATGAAAGACATTTTTCTTTCTTATGAGAAACAGATGGAATTTATAGATGTGACTATCGTTTTAAACCAATCACACCAATATCTGTGTGCTTTTTCTCCAGAATATTAGCTACAGGTTGCAGCAAAGTGGAGAAAAAATGAAGGACAAACATATGCTTGCAAATTTCCTGTCAAGAACTCACCTTTGTTTTTCAATTTGCTGGCCTGCTTCATTTTAGAGAATGAAGGGAGTCTTGCCCTTCAATGCCCCAAATGATGTGAAAGCATAGTGACTGCATGTCTCTATTGAACTTTCCGAAAGTACTGTTTCAAACAGGGTGGTCAGGAAAAGCTTCATTTATAAGGGGAAATTTAAGCAAAGACTTGAAATGAGAGAGCCAGACTTGCAGATGGCTGGTGAAACTGATCCAAGCAGAAGAATGGTCAAGTGCGAATGCCCTGAGGCAGGTGGGTGTGAGGGCAGCAAAGAGGCAGAGGAGGGAGAGGGGTAGGAGATGAGGTCGTGGTGGCCAGGGAGTTTACAGTTCACGTGGGGCCTTGCAGTTTATCATAAGGACTTTGGTCTTTACTCTGAGCGAGATAGTTACTGGAAGGTTTTGGGCAAAAGAAATTATCTCCTTTATTTTTTAAAGAAGTTTTCTAGACATTGTGTGGAAACTAACCTTGAGATGGAGTATGGGCAGTGGAGAGCGGGGTCAAGAGTGGATGCAGGAAGCTCAGTAATGAGGCTACCACAACAGTCCAGGTTGCACATGGTCATGGCGTGGGCCCAGACGATCATCTTGAAAATGCAGAGAAGTGCTCAGATTCTGCATATATTGGGAAGGTCAAATGAATAGCACTTGCTGGTGGAGTGGATGGAGAATTAGAGAGAGGGAAGTAAAAGGAAAGCTCACTATATCAATTCAACAGCTCTGCCAAGTTCAACGATACAATGATTACACCACCTTTTAAAACTCTCACCTCCCTTAAACCATTTTCCTTCTCACATGACGCACACTCCATTCCCATCATGACAAACTCTCCTTTGCATATACTCATCGCCCTTGTTTCACTTCCTGTCCATTGTTCTCACTGGTGCTCACCTGCCTTGTTAATTCATCTCTGCCTGGGGCACAAGTGCGTCAGGAAGTGGACATAGTTAGAGAAACAGGCATGGCAATACTTACTGGCCTCATTGTAAATTCACTGTTAACAACCTCAAGGCAGACATTAGAGTTGTTGGTGATATTAGAGATATTAGAATCTCACAACTCTCTCATCTGGTCACTTTTCCACCTTTTCTTTTTTTTTCTAGATTTCACAACTTCCTTCACAAAATTCTAATTCCTCTCAACTCACCCATATTAATATTCATATTCTCTGCTTTATTTCCTATTACTGCAAATAAATCGTCTAAGCTCCTATTGAAAGCCAATCCTTACCATTGGGCACTGACTCCCATCCTCTCATGTCTATTGCAAGATACTTCATTTTCCCCCATATCATCAAATTTCCATCTCTGTTAGATCAATCCCATCAGCATATGGATAAATATGTCCTCTTCTACTAACATTCCATTTGCCTGTTCCCCTTTGCTGCAAATCTCTTAAAAACTGTCTTTCTTTTTTGCTTCTACTTCTTCTTGTTCTATTCCTCTTGAACTGATCCCAGGCAAGCTTTCCCATACATTACTTCACCAAGACAGTTCTTTCCAAGATCCTCCTTGACCCCCACATTGTCAGATACAGTAGTTAGATATCACTCCAATTCTTAATCCTACTTGACCTAGGAGTGGCATTTGACAGCTTGGAACACTCTTTCTTTCTTGAAATAGCTTTCCAATACATAGCTTTGGGGGATCCATTCAAGGGGACTTGAAAAAGTCTCCTCACACTTCACTGACAGCACATTCTCCATCTTCTTTACTGGATCCTCATCCCTCTGACCTTTTCAATACCAGCCTTCCCAGGATTCAGTCACTTACTTGGTGACCTCATCTAGTTTCATAGCAATAAATACCACCTGTACCTTGGTCCCTCCAAATTTATGTCTTCTCAGAACTTCATACTTGTCTATCTAACTGTATAACTATAAATCTATGTTCCATTTGGATGACTACTTGGATTCTCGAATTAACCCCAGTCAAATTGTTAATACTCACTGTGTCACCAAATCTGATTCTCCTACATTCTTGTCCATTTCAACAAATTAACATAGTATTCTTCCCACTGCTAGGACAACAAATTTGGAATCCACCTTAATTTTTCCTCTATACCTCACACCTCCATACTTCTGAGAAACTCCTGTCAGATCCATCATTCTACAATATGCAATATCTGCAAATTTCACCAGCTCCCCAACCAGCACTGCGAGTCTAGTCACCTAGACTCTTGAAACAGCGTCTGAACTGGTCGTTCCCATTCTATTCTCAGCCTCCTGCAGACTATACACCACATAGCAGTTAGAATGATCTTCTTAAAATGTAAGTTGTCTTCAGTTCAGAATCTTCCCAAAACTACCTGTTTGGAATAAATGCTAAGTCCATACAATGGCTCAGAAGGCCCTTCTAGTCCTTCTTTGACTTCCTTTCTTCCACCTTCTCTCCAAAATAGCCAAACACCCAATCCCTCACTTCCCCACTGTATTAGTTAGAGTTCTCCAAAATCTCCAATTTTATGTATGTATGTGTGTATTTTATTAGAAGGGAAGACTTATGTGATTATGGAGGCTGGTAAGGTCAAAATCTGCAGACCCCTTGTCCCTATTTGAGTCCAAAGGCCAGCACAGAACTAGGAAGAGTTGGTGTTCCAGTTCAAAGGCCTTCGGACAGGAAGAGCTAATGTTTCCGTTCATAGCCTGCCTAGAGAATTCTCTCCTACTCTTGAGATGGTCAGCCTTTGTTCTATTCAGGTCTTCAGTGGATTGGATAAGGCCCACTAGCGTTAGGAAGAGCAATCTGCTTTACTTGGTCTACCAAATCAAAGGTTAATCTCAGTCCAAAACACTCTCACAGAAATACCCAGAATAAAGTATGGCCAAATATGTGGGTACTCCTTGGCCCAGTAAGGTTGACACCATAAAATTAACCATTATATCCACAAGGACCCTAGCATTTACTGTTTCTTCTTCTTAGAATGCTCCTTCCCTAGGTATTCACATGACTTCCTCACTCACTTTCTTCAGGTCTCTTCTCAAAGATTATATTACCGGGGGGGTATACTCTGACCCCTCACCCACTTTATACTAGCACTTCCTGCTCTTTCTTGCCGATTATTTTTTCTCTCTTAACATGTACCGCCACCTGTTATAGTATGTGTTTGCTTGTTTATTGACTCTTCTCTCTCTCAGGTTCCACATGCATGTCAGTGGAGGGCAAGAATTTTGTCTACTTTATTCACTGCTGAATCCCCACAACCTACTATACAGTAATTCATAGGTGAATATGTGCTGAATGAACTAATTCTTGATCGTAACCATGAAATAACATCACCTATGCAGAAAAAAAAGAAAGATAAATGAATGAAATTTACGTATGCCAAAATGATAATGTAATATTGCCTTGAGTTTTAGTATTTTGAGGAATACCTCTCTTTTTTATTTATTTCCTTTAAACAAAAATATTTTATTAAAAGTTTTATCCACCAAGAACAGCAAAGTTGGAGGAATGGTGCTACCCAACTTCAGACTTATATAAAGCTGTAGTAATCAAGACAGTGTGGCATTGGTAAAGGAATAGACAAGAAGATCAATGGAACAGAATAGAGAGTCCAGAAATAAACCCCCATAAATATAGTCAACTGATCTTTAACGAAGAAGTAAGGGCAATACAACAGAGAATAAATGGTGCTGGAACAACTGGACAACCACATAAAAAATTATGAATCTAGACACAGATCTTACATCCTTCACAAGAACCACAGACCTAAATGTAGAAAGCAAGACGACAAAACTCCTATAATATTGGAGAAAACCTAGAAGACCTTGGGTATAGTGATGCCTTTTTAGATACAACACAAAAGAGATGATCTGTGAAATAAATAACTGGTAAACTAGAATTCATTAAAATTAAAAACTTCTGCTCTACAAAGGGCAAAATCAAAAGAAGTAGAAGACAAGCCATAAATTGGAACAAAATATTTGCAATATACGTGTCTCATAAAAGATTGTTCCAAAATATAGAAAGAACTCTTAACCTTTAACAATAAGAAAACAAACAACCTAATTTAAAATGAGCTCACCGAAGGTGCTATACAGATGGCAAATAAGCATACAAAAACGTGTTGCACGTCATATGTCAACATGGGAAAGTCAAACTAAAATAACTGTAAGAGACCACTTTATACTTATTAGAATGGCCACGATCTGGAACATCGACAACCTCAAATGCTGGGGAGGACGTGGAGCAACGAGAACACTCATCCACTGCTGGTCAGAATACAAAATGGCGCATCGACTTCTGCAGATGGTCTGGTGGTTTCTTGAAAAGTTAAACATACTCTTATATGATCCAGCAATCACACTAGTTGGTATTTACCCAAAGGGGTTAAAAATCTATGTTCACACAAAACCCAAACAAAAATGTTTATAACAGGTTTATTCATAATCGCTCAAACTTGGAAACAAGCAAGATACCCTTCAGTAGGTGAATGGATAAACTGTGGTAGACTTGGACAACAGAATATTATCCAGCACTAAAAAAGAAATGAGCTCTGAAGGCATGAAAGAAATGGAAGAACCTTCAGTGCATATTACTAAGTGAAAGAATCCAATCTGCAAGGCTACAGTCTTTCTACCTGATTCCAACTATATGACATTCTGGAAAAGACAAAACTGTGGAGACAGTAAAATGATCAGTTGTGGTCAGGGGTTGGGAGGCAGGGGAGAGATGAGTAGGTGGAGTACAGAGGATTTTTAGGGCATGAAAATACTCTGAATTAGTAATATTATAATGATGAATATAAATCATTACACATTTTCCAAACCCATAAAATACACAACACCAAGAGTGGACCCTAAGGTGATGTATAGCCGTTGGGAAATTACAATGTGTCAGTGTAGGTAAAAATGAGCCATGCATGTGGGGGGGGGGGTAGGGGGTGTATAGCAATCTTCGTATCTACCTCTCAATTTTTCTATAAAGTTAAAACTACTTTTAAAAAAATTAAGTGTGAAAAAAAGTCCTATCCATCTACACACTATTATTTTACCGATTTTGCTGTTGTCTGAAGTGCAGAGAAAGGAACTGAAAATCCGAATTCAAATCTTTATTTTGTTCTTCAAATCTTTATTTTGATTTTTTGTTGGTTCAAAATTTTGCTTTGATACCTTTGGTTTAAAAATAACGTGCTAGTTGTTCGTTTAAGTAGAGGAGACATATCGTGTGAATTTCCTCATACATTGGTATAGACATCTGCTGTTTCCACCAAATATCTCAGGTAAGGTAAGAGTATTAATTTATTTCTTGTACATGCCTCAAAACATTTTAATAAATGTTTGGTGAGGGGCGCCTGGGTGGCGCAGTCGTTAAAGCGTCTGCCTTCGGCTCAGGGCGTGATCCCGGCGTTATGGGATCGAGCCCCACATCAGGCTCCTCCGCTATGAGCCTGCTTCTTCCTCTCCCACTCCCCCTGCTGTGTTCCCTCTCTCGCTGGCTGTCTCTCTGTCACATAAATAAATAAAATCTTTAAAAAAATAAATAAATAAATAAATGTTTGGTGAGCAGTTATATACCAGTAACTTTAACAGAAAGTTGTTACCTTCCTTGTTGGTAATAAGCCCAGGGCTGGCAAACTAGGATTGCGGGTCCAATCTAGCCCACTGCCCATTTTTATAAAACAGTTTATTGGAACACAACACTTCTGTGTTGTCTCGAGTTGCTTTTGCTTTACAAGGTAGAGGTGAATAGTTGCAATAGAGACTCTATGGCCCACGAACAAAATATTTACCATCTTGTCCTTCACAGAGAAGGTTTTCTGACCCCTGCCCTGAGGAATATGCCATGATATAAGGGCATTGGCTACAGGACAGAAATATATGAATGGGTTTGGGAAGAACGGGAGGAAGGATACCTTGGGTAGCCAGTGAGGCAACGTGGGTGAAGAAGGTGAGACTGTCATGGGGGGAGAACTGGTCAGATGTGCAGGAAACCAGAACGATTGGCAGTGAAAGATCCATCTCGAAGGGAGATGATGACGGGACAGGCTACCGTGGTGTTGCAAATAAGCTGTCCCTGTTGGAGGGGGGACAGCAGAGACAGTCTGCTTATAAATCACGTGGAAGTCCTTGACAGAAGAGACCTACAAAGGAATAAGAATGATACTGCGGCTCAAGAAAAATGTTTAGTAGAAGAGGAACATTGAAATGCCTCATTTTTCTTATGCTTGAGAAGAAAAACAGGTTGTTGGGAGCACTGTGATTGGAGAAACCTAACTGAAACCACAGCCTCTTGCCTTTCTGCCAGAGCCTGCTGCTGTTCACCACCAAAATCTCAACGCAAACATGTGTGCTCATACGGGTCATAAGTGGAGCTGACTCTTCTGAGGCTTATCTACTGGAGAAATACCGAGGTTTGAGCAAAGGTAGGAGGTCTCAAAGCACAGCTGTTTGAATTGTAGGTGGGTAGTATTCAACAGGTTTTGAAATGAGAAGAACTATCCATCATTCAGACAGCAGTTCAGGGACAAGGCAGGGAGAGGCAATGTCACTGGAGCAGAAGGTATCCCACCTGTATCCCCTTATACACAACTGCACAACCACCCAAGTTCCAGCTGCCTGAGGGCCTTCTCTGGCAGCTGGAGCCCACTCAGTCCAAGGGCACGGAAAGCCGGAAGCTCCAGAAAATACCACCCACCGCCAGCAGCCCTCTACAAATGGCCAAAGGGAGTGGGCAAAATAAATCCTCAATTCCCATCATCTCCCAGAGTTCCCTTGTGGGTCTGAGCTCCCCATCAACCACAGTGACACTGCCTTGAGAACGTTCCCTATCCTGTCTTACTTCCCTACTCCCCTACTGGTCCTGGGATCACCTCAAATCATTGTCTCTAAGTCGCCTTCTGGGAGAGCCCAAATTAAGGTAATTATATACATTAAGGCAAGAGGTGGCACGAGATAGGTCACCTCATGAGGATATGTCTGAATTGTACTCAGAGAAGAATATTGAGCTTGTACTAAGAACAATAGCTTCAAGTTTCTGGTTTGAAGAGCAAGATGAAGCCCTAAATATGAGAACAAAACTTAGGAGTATTAAGTCTTAAGAGCATCTGAAGTAGTAATATGGGTCAGAAAAAGCTGGAAATCCATTACATTTAAATTCAGTTCAAGCAACTCATATGGAACTTAAATTGTATTTACCTTGTTAAGAACTCAGGGCTTCAAAGTTGAGTAAATAAAGGTTCCTGCCCTCGCATGACATGATGACACATGAGGCTTCAGGGTTGTCAAAGTCCTTTCACGGTTATGGCCATGTCTCATCCTTGATGCATCCCTGTGGGGAGTCGGCATGTGTATACACTGGCCTCCTGAAAAGAGAAAAGCTGAGAGGTCAAGAGTGGTTGATAGTCACAAAGAGTGTAAACGGGAGAGGTGGAGCAAGATTCCAGGACTTTTGAGAACTGGTTGAGCCCTTTATTATTTTGTTTTAGGTTTATTCTTTTGTTTCCTACCATTCTGTTCCTTTGCAATTATGTTAATTGGAGGATCAGAATTGTACAGGCCCCAAAAGGCAAGAATTTTCTCTGTCTAGCCAATTTGTGTAGCAATTTAATACCATTCTGTCCAACATGTATTTGTAGTGCATTTAATAGGAAAAAGGAGTCGTTTCTAGAGTAGGTGAGATAAAGGACACACATTTATCAGATTTTAAGGAAACAAAGTAGCGGTATTCATTGCATTTTATAGAGAGCCATGACAAATATTGATGTGATAAACTATGGGATTCAGACAGGACCAGTATTAATGCTAAGGTATGGACCTGTCTCCAGGGAAAGCTCAGTAATAGGTCAGCATTGGACAGACATTGCTGGATGGATGGAATATGGCTGCTGGAGAAGAGGGATCGCTTTCCAGAAGGATGGCATGGGGGAAGATAGCAACACGGAGATGAACAAGATTTGGATGGAAGACAGTGGGCAGGGGAGAAGAGCATTTTTTACAGCTGTGTGATGGATTTTCAAGGTTTTTTCTTTAACTGTGACAAAGAATATAATGACGGCAATGACGACGAAGATGATATTAATTTGGTCCACTATAATCTGTGCAACTTTCCTTGGTCTTTCTACCATATTTGATTGTCAGTCCTCTCTGAATCTCATTTCTTCTCATCCATCACTTATGCCCGTGCCTTTACTCACCCCTCATTCTTGTCTCATCCTTACCCCTCCTGCAAGCATATCCCATTCTTCCTCCCACCTCTGAACTCCAGCCTGTACATGAGATGCACCCCCCTTTTTTACCCTCCAAGAAATTAGTTGGCAAACAGTTTCTAATCCATTGGTAATTAGTCACTAATTAGTTTAATTAATCAATTAATTAATGACAACAAGTAAACTAATTATTTTAAGTAATAATAAATTGTTAAACAACTAATTTATCTAACAAATCAGTTAATTGGTTATTAAGCTGATTGGTTGGTGACTTCTTAAAAACTGAAATTTTAATTGTTGGGTTTTGGCTATATTAAAAAATTCTTGTATCAAAGAGCTACATGAAAATGCTATGTGTTTCTTTATATGATCTGGGTGACACATAGCAGGTAAATCACAACATAGTATTTACATATCATTGCTGAAATCAAACTCAGTTGGAATAAATTTTGCTGTGATCAGTCAATATGCATTTAAATGGTCATGGATCCCACACTTCTTTCCAACTACGTTCATCCTAACAGGCATACAATATTTTGTCGTGGCTTTTAATTTTGTGTTTCCCAGAGGCTTTTAGATATCACTAGAAAGTGAACCAACAGGAAAATCCATAGTGGGGGTAGATGGATGAGTATAGGGGCCCCAGCAGGAAAAGGAGAGCAAAAAGTTGCCCAGCAGTAGGCAATGACTAAGTGTCTGACTCAGAGTTAGGCAAGTAATTGATTTTAAGATTGGATGAATAGAGGACTCAACCTTCTAGCAGGGAACTCTATAGATCATTTAGGATAAGTAAATTAAATACCATAAAATTATTCCTTAAGGCTGATCAAACTTAGGAGCTATGGTGTATTGAAAACATCCACTGTTCTTTGCCACTCCTCCCACCAATGGGTGGCATCCATATTCTTTCTCATGTGGGCTGTGGGCTAGCTCTATGACTTGCACTGACCAATAGACTATCCTAGAAATGACATTGTACTGGTACCATAGCATAGGTCTTCAGGATCCTTGCCCTCTTAGAACTAAGTCTGTTGCCGGGGTGCCTGGGTGGCACAGTGGTTAAGCGTCTGCCTTCAGCTCAGGGCATGATCCTGGCGTTATGGGATCAAGCCCCACATCAGGCTCCTCCACTATGAGCCTGCTTCTTCCTCTCCCACTCCCCCTGCTTGTGTTCCCTCTCTCGCTGGCTGTCTCTATCTCTGTCAAATAAATAAATAAAATCTTTAAAAAAAAAAAAAGTCAGTTGCCATGTAAAAAAGTACAATTACCCTCCTGGAAAGAATAGCCATGCGCAGAAAGTCTCTGGAGAATGAGAGATTACAAAAGAAGAGAAGACCAGTGAGACACAGCTTTCCTAGACACCCAGCTGAGGCATCAAACATGAAAGCGAAGCCATCTTGGATCTTCCACAGTCATGAGTCACCCCAGCCAGTACTACAGGGAGCAGAGAAAATCCAACCCTGCCAAAGCTTATACTGACGGCAAATCATGAACAAATAAATGGTTGTTGTTCTAAGTCTAGGTTTTGGGTAGTTTCTTACACAGAGATAGATAACAAAAGCAGTAATTGGTACCTGGAATGAATGTACTGCTATTAAATAATTAAAAAAAAAAATAAATAGATGTCCTAAGACTATAGGATCAGGGTTGGGAATGAGTTGATGGTGGGGTGACAAGGAAACTGTTGGTGGAGGCTGGAAAGCAATGAGGAAATTCCTAATGGAAGCTGGATACAGGACAATACCTGTTACGTGGAGGTAAAATTTTGGCAATACAACTGCCTGGGGTAATGAGAAATATAGAAAATGGACCTAATGAATTTGTAGAGTCCCATCAGATTACCAGAATGTTTAAAGTACTCCCACTTCATTCAACAGTGGCTCGGAAGGTATTGTGATGGAGAGGAGCTAAAGAAAGAAGTATTAGCTATGCAAGCAAAATGCAGAGGAAGTATAGAAGGCCCTGGATAGCTTTCCAGACTGCAAAAGATTTTCAAAATGAGAAAATGCCTCATGGCAAAGATCAAATCCAGGTTACATTGAATAAAATACGATCTCAAGGTAAAAAAGCAAACAAAGGATGTGGCTGTAAGATGCTTGTTAAGATTTCTGAAGGATTTACGACAGTCTCCTATCCCCTCTCAGCAAGACCAAATGACTTCTAAATTCTTAAGGATATTGCCATGTATTAGTCTGACACACCCAAAGTCGGCAAAGGTTTGTTTGGCAGGAATTACACATGAGGCCTTTCGTGCATAGAGTAAACCTCAAAAATATTTATGGAAAACCCAAAAAGTTTTTAAGAGAATGACTTTTGACAAAGCATCACCAGCTTGGACTAAAATGGACAAGAACAGTTCAAAATAAAAAGAGGTCTGTGGGGTCTCAATTTTCTATGTACAAGAAGCAGGTTGGGTGAGCTATTTTTAGCTGCAAGTAAAACCATTTGTTACAGGAAGTGAAGGACTTCTCAGAGGATATAACCAAAAGAGTAGAAGGCAAAATCAAGATGCGCAGAGAGCAATGGATGAAAGAGCAGAAGATGGGGCGCCTGGGTGGCACAGCGGTTAAGCGTCTGCCTTCAGCTCAGGGCGTGATCCCAGTGTTCTGGGATCGAGCCCCACATCAGGCTCCTCCGCTATGAGCCTGCTTCTTCCTCTCCCACTCCCCCTGCTTGTGATCCCTCTCTCGCTGGCTGTCTCTATCTCTGTCGAATAAATAAATAAAATCTTAAAAAAAAAAAAAAAGAAAGAGCAGAAGAGGCCTCATCAGGGAACATTCTCTGTCCAGTGGACGTGGCTGGTTCATGAGCAAATGAATACATTATTGCTCTTTTAAGTCCCTATGTTTTAAAATGGCTTGTTAAACCCATGTAGCAGATAACTGAAACAGTCTTAGCTTATGCATTACAACATATTTGGAAAAGATTAATTTGGTCCCTCATTCTCATTAAAGATCTGGGAGTACAATAATTTTTTAAATGGGGCCACAATTACGAAAGCAGTTTCTGAAGAAAGATCACAACAGATTACAATCATTTGAAAGGCTCTCCATCCAAGAGCCCTGGTCCTTGAAGGATGCAACATGCCCCAGAGACGGTTGGACACAATGTCTCAAAAAGGTACAATGTCAATCTAATATTTTCAACACACCTTCCTTATCAGCTGATGAAAGCTGAAGTCATACTAAGTTCAAGTACATATCCAAAAGAAGTTAAAAACATTTGTGTTCCCCATTACTTTTTGTACTTTCACAGACAAACATTTTCTCCCAGTGTTTTAACTGAAAGGCAATAAAACCCAACCCTCATTCAAACAAATCGTGGTATTCATCCCACATAGCTTAACTATAATAATATTGGTAACAATTTTTGGAAGAGAAGTGGGAGATACAGGCTTCCGGTTAGGGAATGAGGAAGTCACAGGAATAAAAGGCACAGCGTAAGGAATACAGTCGATGACATTATAATAGCGGTGTATGGTGACAGATCGTAGCTCCCCTTGTGGTGGGCATAACATAACATATCAACTTGGCAAATCACTATGTTGTATTCCCAAAACTAATGTGACATTGTGTGTCAACGACCCTGAAGTAAGAAACTAAAATAAGTAAATAAAGTAAGTAAACTTATAATCATGTTTGAGGAGGTGAAATTTCAGGATAGATTCTTTGATGTGGGATCGTTAAGCCCAAGGGTAAATGCATACGTAATATTGTTAATGGTTGCTATATTCCGTCAATAAAGCGTATGCCATTCTGCTCTCCCATGAACAATGCATCAGTCTCCCTGTCACCCTCTCATCAGAATGTATTGTAAAGCTACTGAAGTTTTGCCTGGCTGATATGTGATAAATGGTTTCTCAGTATAGTTTCAATTTACATTTCTCTCAATATAGTTAAGCTGAAAACATCTCTTCCTGTGTTTAATGGCCATTTGTACGTCATTTTCTATTAACTGTCTTTTTATGTCTGTTGACCATTTTTCTATTTGATGTTAGTCCTTTCTCCCTTAAATGATAAACATTAATTATATACCAGAGAAATTAGCTTCATATGTGTGATACAGATTGTACATATCTTTCTTCAAATTTATCTTCTCTCGTTGGTCTTCGTTCATTTATTTTGGCATGCTAAAGTTTTTAATTTTATTTCTACATAGGTGAATGTATCTTTCATTTACTGTTAATGGATTTTTAGACATTATTAAAAAACTGTCTACACATCATACAATATTATTTATTGTGGTGTTATTTGTAATCACAAAATATTGGAAACATCCTAAACGTTTATCCTTATGAAACTGGCTCAATCGATGTTGTATCTAAACAAAGGAGTACTCTATATCCATAAAGAAAAGTGAGGAAAATCTCTATGCACTGTTTTGAAATAATGAGAAAGATTATTGTCAAGGGGAAAAAAACTCAATATGTAAGACAATATGTACAATATGCAATCTTTTATGAAAGAAGAATAAAGGCATGTACATTACTTAAAAAAATTCTTTTTCTTAATTACGAAACCATAGAAATCTAACACTTAAATGTTTAGAAGCAGCTTCTGAAAATGTAATGTGTATTTCTTAAGTTGACACAATTAGACCAGTACATATAAGTCATAGTATTTCAATAGATAGCCTGGGAACTCTTGGCAGTCCAGAGATATATTCTTGTGGGTCTGCAAGTTTTCTATAAACAATTTTTTTTTAATTTTGTATTTTTTCCATTTTCTAATGATGATCTATAAAAACAATGTAATCAAATTCTGGATCAATGGGATAAAATACTCGGGAACTTGTCCCGTCATGCAATTTTAGTAAGTGTATGATTGTTTGCAGTTTTTTTAAACAAATAACTAACATATGCCACTGTGTAAGTTAAGGCACACAGCATGGTGGTTTGATTTACATATATTGTGAAATTACTACAATAGGTTCAGCTAATATGCATCTTCTCATACAGCTACAATGACAAAGAAGACAGGAAGAATAAAGAAAAAAACAACACATAAAAGGTTATATACAGTATCCTGTCTTTTATGAAAGAAAGAAGATTAAAGGTACATGCATTATGTATTTTAACACATTTTGCATAAATACAAAGGTGTAAATATAAATTTCAGACCTACAAACACACATTTTTGCCAAAGAAACATGCAAAGGATAAAGCAGAAACTAATGTAAATGTTTACTAATAGGAGGTGGGTGGACATCAGGTAAAAGAGAACGAATGAGTATGAGACTTTTCTAGTATACTTTTTGATATAATTTTGAATTTGAACCACTTAAAATTTTACATATTCAAAAATATAATTAAATTATTAAAATAGTAAGTGCTACAGAAATAAAATCGATTCAACTCAGTATCAAATGGAAAACCAAGGGTGCCTGGGTGGCTCAGTCAGTTAAGCATCTGCCTTCAGCTCAGGTCATGATCCTGGGGTCCTGGGATCGAGCCCCATGTCAGGGTCCCTGCTCCACAGGGAGTCTGCTTCTCCCTCTCCCTCTGTCTGCTGCTCCCCCTGCTTGTGCTCTCTCTCTCTCTCTCAAAAAAATAGATAAAATCTTTAAAAAAATGGAAAACCATACGCATAGAATAAAGAATTAATTCATATAATTTCTACATACAGGGTGGTCTCATTCTATACCTTTAGTTGGATATATTTTAGGTTACAAAAGAGAAATCTAGAAGTTTGCTTGTAGGTTTGTTGTTGTTGGGTGAAAGAGGAAGAAAGAAAGAAAGAAAGAAAGAAAGAAAGAAAGAAAGAAAGAAAGAAAGAAAGAAAGAAAGAAGGAAAGAAAGAATAAAGAAAAAGAAAGAAAGGCTATAAAGATATATTTTGGAAACAATTAGGGAATTTGAATATGGACTCTGTTAAATAAGATAAAAGTTAAAGTTAAATTAAAGTTAAATTTACTGGGTGTGAACCTTTAGCTAGATGAAGAAAAAAAGAAAGACTCAAATAAATAAAATCAGAAATCAAAGAGGAAACATTGCAACTGATACTACAGAGACTGATATTACATAGCATCAGATGAGACTACACACAAACAAAATGGACAACCTAGGAGAAATGGACAAATTTCTAGAAACCTACAACCTAGCAAGACTGAATCATGAAGAAATCGAAAATATGAACAGACCGGAGAAGCTAAGATGATGGAGGAGTAGGAGGGCCCTACGCTTGTCTCCTCCCTTGAACATAGCTAGATAAATATAAAATCATTCTGAACACCCAAGAAATTGATCTGAAGACGACAGAACAAACTGCACAACTAGAGAGAGAGGAGGTCACATCATGGAAGATAGGAGGTATGAAGACGTGGCTTGAGGAAGAAAGATCACAGGTGCTGTACAGGGGGGTAGCCCTGGTCATGCAGAGAAATGAGAGAGAGAGAGAGCAGCACACAGGGGATTGCACAAGGAAAACACTTCCCCAAAGCCACTGACCAAGAAAACGAGAGGGGCCGATTTCATGAGTTTTTACAAGCAAGGCTCATAGACTGGAGTTTTAGAGGCATAGCTGGCGTGGAGCCCTACAGGCACTGTAGTGCTCCTGTGGAGAAGGAGTACAGATAGCCCCAGGGCAGACAGTGCGATCTGTGTATCCCCTGGGACACACTGGGAGAGACAGTTCCCCTTCTTAGAGTGCATCTGAGAAAGGTGGTATTGCCAGTGGGTGCCATTACCCCCTGCACCGCCTGTCAGCAGAGGCACAGAGACACCTGCTGAGGGTGGCTAACCTGGACACCAGCTCTTTGCTGCACTTTACTTCAAACTCCATGCCCCTGCACTGTGGTGTGACTGCCCTTCTGGAACAAACCTGCATTAATCCCAGTGTATCAAGACCCTCCCCAAGGACCAGCATGGGTACCTACCATGCCAGATACCTAGTTTGGACTTTCAAGATTCAGCTGACCTGCCTGGGATAAAACACAGGTGTACTACACTGCTGGTGGGCAGATGGCCCAGACACAGACAGGGTGAAGGCAGGGAGGGATCCAAGGGACACCTGGAACACCCAAGGGGGGATTGTCCTTCTGGGAGGGCTTCCTGGACAGTAGCAGGTGTGAACTCCCCTCTCCGAGGACAAGGGAAGGGGCTGGTACAATTCCTTTCCCTACCACTCACCATAAACAAATTTCAGTAAGCATCAGAGCACCAACATTGGTGGCCTAAACTACTTCCACCAAGGCCCACCCCCTGCACTCTGCAGGTGCTGCTTTTCTCTGGCAAGTGTGCCTGAGAACCAGAGCAGTGGGCCCCTCCCCCAGAAGACCAGCACAAACCCCTTGAACACATCAGGTCCACTGACCACACAGAGTTCTGCAAAGCTTCAGCTCTAGTGGAAATAGCATCAGATCGCTTTTAACAAGCAGACCAGAGCAGACCTTGTTAAAACTTGCTACACTCAAGGTGCCTGTGTGGCTCAGTTGGTTGAGTATCTGACCCTTGGTCTCAGCTCAGGTCATGATCTCATGGGTCACGGGATCAAGCCCCATGTTGGCTCTATGCTCAGTGGGGAGTCTGCTTGAAAATCCTCTCCTTCTGCCCTTCCCCGCACTCACACGCAGGCATGGGCTCTCGAAAGCATGCACGCTTTCACTCTCTTTCTCAAATAAACAAGCCTTCAAAAAAATAAAATAAAAACTCACCACACTCTGGCCACGATCCAAACAATTCCCAGCCAGGCAGGGAGAAACTCTGCAGAGGACTAACCTAAGGAAAAGAGAAGCCAAAGCGCAGCAGCGAAGTGCATACAGGATACATCAGAGATGCTTCCTGAAGTGCCAGGCCCTGGACAGTATATGACCTCTTCATTATAAAGCCATATTCTAAGGAGCAAGAAACATATCAGGCTTTCCTAACACAAGGAAGAAAACACAGACCTAGAAAATGCCAAGATGGAGGAATTCATCCCAAAAGAAAACTAGAAAAGGTCATGGCCAGGGATCTAATCAAAATGGAAATAAGTAATATGCCTGACCTAGAATTTAAAGCAACAATCCTAAGGATACCAGCTGGGCTTGAGAAAAGCACAGAAGACATGAGGGATAACCTTATGGCAGAGATAAAAGAGCTTAAAGCCAATTGGGCTGAAATGAAAAATGCAATAACCCAGATTCTGAGCTGCACAAGGATGGAAGAAGCAGAGGAATGAATAGGTGATACAGAAGATAGACTTATGGAAAATAAAGAAGCTGCACAAAAGAGGGAAAGAAAAATATTAGATCGTAAATGTAGACTTAGGGAACTCAGTGACTCCATAAAGCATAATAACATTCATATCATAGGAGTCCCAGAAGAAGAAGAGAAGGGAAGGGGTGCAGAAGGTTTATTTGAGGAAATCATAGCTGAAAACTTCCCTATTAAGGGGAAGGAAACAGACATCCAAATCCAGGAGGCACAGAGAACTCCCATCAAAATCAACAAAAGCAGGCCAATACCAAGACATATCGTAGTTAAATTTGCAATATATAGAAATAAAGAAAAATCCTAAAAGCAGAAAGACATAAGAAATTCCTAACTTACAAAAGAAGACAAAGAAGGTGAGCAGCATATCTTACCACAGAAACTTGGCAGGCCAGAAGAAAGGGGCATGATATATTTAACATGATGAATGGGAAAAATAGACAGCCAAGAATACTTTAACCAGCAAGGCCGTCATTCAGAATAAAAGGAAGAGATAAAGAGTTTCCTAGAGAAATGAAAACTAAAGGAGTTCGTGACCCCTAAACCAGTGCCACAAGAAATACTAAAGGGGACTCTTTGAAAGAAAGACCAAAAGCAACAAAAACTAGAAAGGAAAACAGAAAATCTCCAGAAACAACAAAACAAATAATAAAATGACACTAAATTAATATCTATCAATAATTACTTTGAATGTAATGGACTAAATGCTCCAATCAAAAGACATAGGGTGCCAGAATGGACTAAAAAAAAAAAAAAAAAAAAAAAAAAAAAAAAAAAAACCCAAAAACTAACAAACAAAAAAACCCCCAAAAACAAGAAACAAAAAAACAAGACCCATCTATATGCTGCCTACAAGAGACTCATTTTAGATCTAAAGACACCTACAGACTGAAAGTGAGGGGATGAAGAACTACTTATCATGCTGATGGACATCGGAAGAAAGCCAGAGTTGTCATACTCATATCAGACAAACTAGATTGACGAAAGACGGTCACAAGAGGTGAGGAAGGACACTATATCATAATAAAAGGGTGTATCCAACCAGAAGATCTAACAATTATAAATATTTATGCCCCCAACTTGGGAGCACCCAAATGGATAAAACAATTGATAACAAACATAAAGGAACTCATTGATAGTGATACAATAATAGTAGGGGACTTTAACACCCACTCATACCAATGGATGGATTATCAAAACAGAAAATCAGCAAGGAAACAATGGCTTTGAATGACACACTGGACCAGATGCACTTAACAGATTTATTCAGAACATCTCATCCTAAAGCAGCAACACACACATTCTTTTTAAGTGCACACGGGACATTCTCCAGAATAGATCACATACAAATCAGGCCTCGACAGGTACAAAAAGATTGAGAACATGCCATGCATATTTTCTGACCACAACACAACAAAACTTGAAGTGAACCACAAGAAAAAAATTGGAAAGACCTCAAATACATGGAGGTTAAAGAACATCCTACTAAGGAATGAATGGCTCAACCAGGAAATTTAAAAAGAGATAAAAAAATACATGGAAACAAATAATAATGAAAATACTGTGGTCCAAAACCTTTAGGATGCAGCCAAAGCAGTGACAAGAGGGAAGTATATAGCAATACAGGCCTAGCTCAAGAAGCATGAAAAATCTCAAATATATGACCTAACCTTACACCTAAAGGAGCTAGAAGAAGAACAACAAATGAAGCCTAAAGCCAGCAGAAGAAGGGAAATAATAAAGATTAGAGCAGAAATAAATGATATAGAAACAACAACAACAACAACAACAAAAAGCAGTAGAACAGATCAATGAAACCAGGATCTGGTTCTTTGAAAGAATTAATAAAACTGATAGACCTCTGGGGGGCCTAGGGGGCTCAGTCAGTTAAGAACTGACTCTTGATTTCGGCTCAGGTTATGATCTCAGGGTCATGAAACTGAGACCTGCATCGGCTCTGCACCAAGCATGGAGCCTGCTTGGGATTCTCTTCCCCTCTCCCTGCCCCTCTCCCCCAACTCATGTTCTCTCTCTCTCTCTAAAAAAATTAAAAAAGTAAAAAATTAAATAAATAAATAAATAAATAAATAAATAAATATAATAAAACCATGAATGAGAGAGGAGAGAGCACAACCAGCACCACAGAAATACAAATTATAAAAGAATATTATGAAAAATTATATGCCAACAAATTGGGCAATCTGGAAGAAATGGACAAATTCCTAGAAACACATAAACTACCGAAACTGAAACAGGAAGAAATAGAAAATTTGAGCAGACCGAAAACCAGCAAAGAAATGGAATCAGTAATCAAAAATCTCCTAACGAACAAAAGTCCAGGGCCAGATGTTTTCCCAAGAGGATTCTACCAAGCATTTAAAGAAGAAATAATACCTATTCTCAAATTGTTCCAAAAAATAGAAATGGAAGGAAAACTTCCAAACTTATTCTACGAGACCAGCATTACCTTGATTCCAAAACCAAAGACCCTACTAAAAAAGAGAATTACAGGTCAATATTTCTGAACGTGGATGCAAAAATTTTCAACAAAATATTAGCATATCGAATCTCACAGTACTACATTAAAAGAATCATTCACCATGATCAAATGGGATTTATTCCTGGGCTACAGGTGTGGTTCAATATTTGCAAATCAATCAACGTGATGCACCACATTAATAAAAGAAAGGATAAGAACCATAGGATCCTCTCAATAGATGCAGAAAAAACATATGACAAACTACAGCATCCATTCTTGATAAAAGCCCTCAACCAAGCAGGGATAAGGGGAACATACCTCATTACCATAAAAGCCATATACAAAAGACTCACAGCCAATATCATCCTCAATGAGGAAAAACTAAGAGTCAAGAGCAAGACAGGAATCCACTCTCACCATTGTTACTTAACACAGTACTGGAACTGCTATCTTCAGCAATCAAACAACAACAACAACATAAATAAATAAAAGGCATCCAAACCGACAAGAAAGAAGTCAAACTTTCACTATTTATAGGTGACATGATGTTTCAAACCCAAAAGACTCCACCAAAAAATTGCTAGAACTGATACATGAATTCAGTGAAGTCACAGAGTACAAAATTAACGTAGAGAAATTTGTTGCATTTCTCTATACCAATAGAGAAGCAACAGAAAGAGCAATCAAGGAATCTATCCCATTTATAATTGCACCAAAACCTTAAGATACCTAGGAATAAACCTAATCAAAGAGGTAAAAGATCTGTACTCTGAAAACTCTAGAACACTTATGTAAGAAATTGAGGATGACACAAAGAAATGGAAAAACATTCCATACTCATGGATTGGAAGACCAAATATTGTTAAAAATGTCTATGCTACCCAAAGCAATCTACACATTTAATGCAATCCCTATCCAAATACCCAAAGCATTTTCCACAGAGCTAGACCAAACAATCCTAATACAGATACATTTGTATAGAACCACAAAATAGCCAAAGCAGTCTTGAAAGAGAAAAGCAATTCAGGAGGCATCACAACTCCAGCCTTCAAGTTATATTACAAATTTGTAGTGATCGAAACAGTATGGTACTGGCACAAAAACAGACACATAGATTAATGGACCAAAATAGAAAACCCAGAAATGGACCCACAATTATATGGTCAACTAAACTTTGACAAAGCAGGAAGACTATCCAATGGAAAAAAAGGCAGTCTCTTCCACAAATGGGTTGGGAAAACTGGGCAGCTACATGCAAAAGAAGAAACTGGACCACTTTATCATACCATACACAAAAGTAAATTCAAAATGGATGAAAGACCTAAGTGTGAGAGACGAAACCATCAAAATCCTAGAGGAGAAAACAGGCAGCAACCTCTTTGACATTGGCTTTAGCAAGTTCTTACTAGATACATGTCCAGAGGCAAGGGAAACAAAAGCAAAAATGAACTATTGGGACTTCATCAAGAGAAAAATCTTTGGCGCGGTGAAGAAAACAGTCAACAAAACTAAAAGGCAATCTTTGAAATAGGAGAAGATACTTGCAAATGACATATTGGATAATGGGTTAGGATCCAAAATCTATAAAGAACTTACCAAACTCAATACTCAAAAACAAATAATCCAGCTAAGAAATGGACAGAAGACGTAAATAGACACTTTTCTAAAGAAGACATCCAGATGGCTAACAGACAGATGAAAAAATGCTCAACATCACTCATCATCAGGGAAATATGAATCAAAACCACGATAAGATACCACCTCACACCTGTCAGATTGGCTAAAATCAACAATTCAGGAAACAACAGATGTTGGCAAGGATGTGGAGAAAGGGGAACCCTCTTACACTGTTGGTGGGAATGCAAACTAGTGTAGCCACTCTGGAAAACAGTATTGAGGTTCCTCAAAAAAGTTAAAAATAGAGTTACCCTACAATCCTGCAGTTGCCCTGCTAGGTATTTACCCAAAGGATACAAAAATACTGATTTGAAGTGACACAGGCAACCCAATGTTTATAGCATTATCAACAATAGCCAAATTATGGAAAGAGCCCAAAAATCCATTAACTGATGAATGGATTAAGAGGTGCATATTGCGTGTATATATATGCAATAGGATATTACTCAGCTGTAAAAAAGAATGAAATCTTGCCACTTGCAAGGATATGGATGGAATTAGAGTGTATTATGCTAAGCAAAATAAGTCGGTCAGAAAAAGACAAATATCGTATGATCTCACTCATATGTATGATTTAAGAAACAAAACAGATAAACATAGGTGAAAAAAAGAGAGAGAGGCAAAGCATAAAACAGACTCTTAACAATAGAGAACAAACTGAGAGCTGATGAAGGGAGGTAAGCAGGGGGATGAGTTAAATGGGTGATGGCTTTTAAGGAGGGCACCTGCAAAGAGTGCTGAGTGTTATATATGAGTGATGAATCACTAAATCCTACTCCTGAAATTAATATTAAACTATATGTTAACTAGTCGGAATTTAAATAAAAACTTGAAATAGAAAAAAAAAAGACCAATAATGAGTAATGAGATTTAATCAGTAACACAAAAACTTCCAAACACAGAAAAGCCCAGGAGCAGAAAGCTCCCTGGTGAATTTTACCAAACATTTAAAGAATCAATGCCAATCCTTCTCATACGCTTCCAAAAAACTGAAAATGAGGAAATACTTCCAAACTCGCTATATGATGCCAAAGCCTCATACCAAAGTCCTGAGACCAAGGCAAGACAAGGACACTGCAAGAAAACTATTGACTGATATCCCTAATGAACATAGGTGCAAAATTTCTCAACAAATATTAGCACACTGACTTCAACAACACATTAAAGGATCATCACTGTGACCAAAGTGAATCTATCCCTGGGATACAAGAATAGTTCACTCTACACAAAGCAATAAATGTGATCACCACGGTAAAAAAATAAAATAAAAGTTATACCACCATTTCAATAGATGTGGAAAAAACACTTGATAAAATACAACATTCCTTCATGATAAAAAAAAAAACACCTCAATAAAATTGGGTATAGAAGGAACATACTTGAAGATAATAAAGGCCACATACAACAAACCTAAAACTAACATCAGACTCAACAGTGAAAGATTGAAATCCTATTCCTCTAAGATCAGGACATGACCAGGATACCTACTCTTCTCACTCCTACTCAACATAGTACTGGAAGTCCTAGCTGGAGCAAGTAGGCAAGTCAAAGAAATAAAAGACATCCAAATTAGAAAGGAGGAAGTGATTGTCATTATTTGCAGGTGATATGATTGTGTATATAAAAATATCCCAAAGACTCAACCAGAAACTATTGGAACTAACCAGCAAATTCACTAAAGTTGCAAGATATAAAATCAGCATAGAGAAATCAGTTGCATCTCTATCCACTAATAATGAAATATCTGAACAAGAAATAAAGAAAATGATCCCATTTACAATAGCATCAAAACCAATAAAATACTTAGGAATAAATTTAAACAAAGTGAACAATCTATACAATGAAAATTACAAGAGTTTCATGAAAGAAATTGATGATACAAGCAAATGGAAAGATATCCCATGTTCATGGATCAGAAGAATTAATATTATTAAAATGTCCATACTACTTAAAGCCATCTGTAGATTTAATGCAGTCCCTATCCAAATTCCAATTAGCATTTTTCATAGAAATAGAAAAAATAATTCTAAAATTTGTATAGAACCACAAAGACCCTGAATAGCCAGAACAATCCTAAGAAAGAACAAAGCTGGAGGCATCACATTTCCTGATGTCAAACAATACTACAAAGCTATAATAATTACAACATGGTACTGGCATAAAAATAGAACGCATAGATCAGTGGAACAGAATAGAAAGCCAGAAATAACCCCCCACAAATATGGTCAATCAATATTTGACAAGGAAGCCAAGAACATTGAAAGAAGAAAGGATAGTCTCTTCAACAAATGGTTCTGGGATATTGGCTAACTGAATGCAGAGAAATAAACTGGACTCCTATCTTATACCACATAAAAACATGACTCAAAAGAGTCAAAAAACGAAACATAAGGCCTGATACTATCAAACTCCTGAAAAAACATACAGAAGCTCCTTGTCATTAGTCTTGGCAATGATTTTTTATTTTTTGTATGTGACACCAAAATCATAAGCTAGGAAATTAACAAAATAAATAAGTGGGACTACATCAAAATAAAAAGATTTTTCACAGCGAAAGAAACAACGAACACAATGAAAAGGCAGCCTACCAAATGGGAGAAAATATTTTTAAACTATATATCAAATCAGGGGTTAATATCCAAAATATATAAAGAACTCTTACAACTCACAACAACAACAACAACAACAACACAATCCTATTAAGAAACGGGCAGAGGCCTGAATACACACTTTTCCAAAGAAGAATCGAAATGACCAACAGGCATATAAAAGATGTTCGACATCGCTAATCAGCAGGGTAAGTCCAACTGAAACCTGAGAGAGAGATCAACCTCACGCCTGTTAGAACGGCTATCAGTAAGAAGGCAAAAGACAACAGACGCTGGCAAGGATGCGGAGAAAAGGGAACACTTGTGTACTGTTGGTGGGAATGTCAATTGGCTCAGCCACTGTGGAAAACAGTATGGATGTTTCTAAAAAAGACTAAAAATAAAACTGCCATATGATCCAGCAATTCCACTTCTGAGTATACAACCAAAGAAAGCGAAAACCAGATATTGAAGAGAAATCTGCATTTTCATGTTTGTTGAAGCTTATTCACAATAGCCAATATATGGAAATAGCCTAAGATGTGTGGGGTGTGTGTGTGTGTGTGTGAAGCAATATTGTTTAAAGAAAAAAAATATATCATTCAGCCACAAGAAGGAAGGATATCCTGCCATTGCAACGACATAGATGGACATTTAGGGCATATGCTAAGTGAAATACATCAGACAAAGACAGACAAATACCGTATGATATCACTTGAATGTGGAATCCAAAAAAGCCAAACTCATAAAAACAGAGTAGAGTGGTGGTTACCAGGGCTGGAGGGGGAAGGAATTGGGAGGTGTTGCTTAAGGGTACAAATTAGCAACCAGTAGAGAAATAAGCTCTGGAAATCTAATGCACAGTGTAGTGATTATAGTTCTTAATACTGCATTCTAAACTTCAAAGCAGTTAAGAAACTAGATCTTAATTGTTCCCCCAAAAATAATAATTATGTGATGTGATAGCATGCTAGTGATAGAGGTTTTAGCTAATGCTTCCGTGGTAATCATATGCAATATGCAATACACAAATGTATCAACTCAACATGTTATATAGTTAAAACTTACACAATGTTATGTGTCAATTATATCTCAATAAAATAGGGGCACCTGGGTGGCACAGCGGTTAAGCGTCTGCCTTCGGCTCAGGGCATGATCCCGGCGTTATGGGATCGAGCCCCACATCAGGCTCCTCTGCTATGAGCCTGCTTCTTCCTCTCCCACTCCCCCTGCTTGTGTTCCCTCTCTCGCTGGCTGTCTCTCTCTCTGTCAAATAAATAAATAAATAAATCTTTAAAAAAAATAAAAAATAAATTTTACCAGGTGTGAGAATAATACTGTGGTTATGTAGGAGAATGTTCCTTGGAAAAAAACAAAACAAAACAAAACAAACCAACAAAACCAAAAAAACACAAATAATTAAGATAGGAGTTACTTTTCGCACATGCAACTTAATTCTATTTGTGCTCATAAAAGTGCCTTAAAATTGTAGATTGACTCATCTCAGTCTTCATTTTAACTGACATTTCCTTGGATAAATTCGTACTTCAGAAAAGAAAGCTGAGTTACCACAAAATCCTCTTAAAAAGTCTGGTGATTTGCTAATGTATGCTTTCCACACCAGGAAATGAGTTTATGAGTCTTCAGACTAAGATAAAATTTGAAGTGTCTTTAAAAAATTTTAAGTAGATTTACTCTAATTTTCTGCACAGGATAATCCTCATTATATTGAAAATATAAATTATTTTCCTTTAGAGAACTGTCTTTGTTTCAATAGCATTTTTCCTAATTCTTAAATTTCCACAGCCCATTCCTGTCTTCTATTGAAAACATTCTATCCTTGCTGTCCTTTTGCCTCTGTCTATATCCTCACTTCCCACAATTTCTTGGTTTTCCCCAAAGTTCTCTCTGACCCACTCTCCCATGAAATGATTTGTCTGCTTGATGCCCACAAGGAAAGGTGGACCGATCTTTCTTTCCAAAACTACCCTCACATACACACACCCTATTCTAAAAATCCTAGTAATTTCTAACAATCAGAATTTCTAATAATCACCTTTCTTCATGAAGATTTCTCAGTTTTCAATTATTTTATCTTCTCCTGTCCATTTGCAGTTAAGAGGATTGCACATGTATTTAGAAGTTTATATTAAAATGGGATTAACTTTAAATTCTTTCAATTAGAATTTCTCCCCGTGTTCTCAAATACATACAGTCTCAGTCATAGTCCTAACAATACCTTTATTTGTTGAGGCTTTGAGTGCTTCAGAAGAGGGAGGCATAGGTGAGAAGTCACTTAACTGGAATCATTGAAGCTTAAGACAGAGGAAAGAGCCTATCTGAATAGAATGTTGTTTACTGTCAAATGTGTTTTACAGCTATACTGAATTTTGAGTTTATTGTTCCCTTGCTTTTCTACAGTTAAGTATATTGAGGTATAATGTATAACCAATAAAATTTGCTCATTTTAAGTGTACAGTTTGATAAATTTTGACAAATGTGTAGTGTCCTGTAACCAGCACCAAAATCAAGATATAGAGCATTTCCATCACTTCAGAAAAGGTCCCTCATGGAGTCACCACCCTTTGTAGACAGTCCCTTTTCTCCACTCCCTGCCCCTGACAAACCCTGATCAATTTTCTGTCCCAATAGTTTCACATTTTGCAGAATTGTCATAATAATGGACTCAGTCTGAAGACTTTGTGTCTGGATTCTTTCACTTAGCATATTTGAGATTCCTCTCTGTTTTTACATGTATCACTAGTTTTTTTTTCTATATTACTGACTAGTATTCCATTATATGGATGAACCACAGCTTAATTCACCATGTAATGGACAGTGGGTTCTTTCTAGATTTTTATGATGAAAAAGCTGCTGTAAACATTCACATACAGGTCTTTGTGTAGACATATCTTTTCATTTCTCTTGGATAAATACTGAGGAACAAAATGGTTGTTCTGTAGCAAGTGAATATTTAATTTTTATAAGAAAACAACAAACTGTTTTTGCAAAGTTGTTACAGCATTTTGCACTCCCACTAGCAATGTATAGATTTTCAGTTGTACCATAAACTTAGTAAAACTCAGTAATATCAATGGTATTACTTTTTTCTGTTCTGGTAAGTGGGTAGCGGTATATCATTATAGCTTTATGTTGCATTTTTTAATGACTAAGAGTTGATTAACATCTCATGTGCTTATTTGCCATCACATATCTATTTTGGTTAAATGACGATCTCTATCTTCCGCCCATGTAAAAAAAATCTAATCATTTGTCTTCTTATTGCATTGTAAGGTTTTTTTAAATATATTTTTAATATAACTCCTTTAACAAATATGTGTTTGTGGCTTATCTTTTCCTTTTTCAGATGTTTCAAGTTTTTTTTTATTATATTATGTTAGTCACCATACAGTACATCCCCGGTTTCCGATGTAAAGATCGATGATTCATTAGTTGCATATAACACCCAGTGCACCATGCAATACGCGCCCTCCTTACTACCCATCACCAGTCTATCCCATTCCCTCAACCCCCTCCCCTCTGAAGCCCTCAGTTTGTTTCCCAGATGTTTCAAGTTTTAACGAAATCAGTTCTTCTATTAATTCTTTTATACTTCATGTTTTTTAATGTCCCATCTAGAAAACTTTGCCTAGACCCAAGGCTACAGAAAGTTTTGTCTTGTGTTTTGTTCTAGAAAGCGTTGTACTTTAAGGTTTTACAGATAGGTCTATGATTAATTTGAATTCATTTTTGAATGTTGTGAAGTATGTATTATCTTTTTGTATGTAAATATTCAATTGTCCCAGCACCATTTGTTGAAAAGAGTATCTTTAAACCATTGAATTATCTTAGCACTTTTGTCAAAAATTATTTGATTGTATATGTGTATTTCTATTTCTGGACTCTTTTACTTTATTCCATTGATCTTTATATCTACCCACATGTTAATATATAGTTTACAGAAAGACTTGAAATTGGGTAGCATGTTTCTTTTTCAAGATTTTGTTTATCCATGTACATTTTAAAACCTGCTTACTGATTTTTACAAAATAAGCTGCTATTATTTTACCGGGATTATGTGGAATCTATAAATTATTTGGAGGGAGAATTGCCATCTAAGTCATAAGCCTTTCAAATTATAACATATTGTACTACTCCAGTTATTTACATCTCCTTTAATTTTCTTCAGCAATGTTTTTGTAGTTTCAAGTGTAGAAAAGTTGCGTATCTTTTGTTAAATTAATTCCTAAGTATTTCATGTTTTGGACACTATTTTAAATGGACTTGTCTTCTAAAATTTAATTTTTTAAATGTTTGCTGCTGTTACAGGGAGATACAATAGAGTTTTAGTACACAAACCTTGCTAATACAATTATTAATGTGAGCCTTTTTTTTTTTTTTTGGGTAGACTTCTTAGGATTTTTCTACGTACATGATTATATCATATGCAAGTAAGAATAATTTGCCTTTTCCTTTCAAATACATATGCCTTTTTTGTTTTTTTTTTACTTGCCTTCTTGCATTGGGTAGAACCTCAAGAAAAATATTGGATGAGAATGATGAGAGCAGATTTCTTTGTCTTGTTGCCTATCTTGGAAGGACAGCATGTATTCCTTTGCCATAAAATATAAAATAAGCAAGAAATATTTTATAGAAGTTCTTCTATCAGATTGAATAAATTTCTTTCTGTTTCTAGTTATATCTGTAGCTTTCAGAAGTGGATGTTGAATGATTTTGTACAAATTCACAGGAGATGATATATATATATAGAGAGAGAGAGAGAGAGAGAGAGAGATGATGTGGTGAATTACTGTGATTTGTTTTTGAATGTTTCTGAATGTTGAACCAATCTTAACATTTTTTGGCTAATCCCCACTCAGTGGATTTTTATTTTTATTTTTTTTTAGAGGAAGGGATAGGGAGGAGCAGGAGAAGGAGAGAGAATCTTAAGCAGGCTCCACACCCGGCACAGAGACAGATGCCGGGCAAGAGTCAGATGCTTACCTGACTGAGCCAGCCAGGCACCCCTCTACACTTTCATTATACTCTCTATACAGTGCTGAATTCATTTGCGTATATTTAGCGAAGAATTTTTGCATCTATGTTCATGAGAGATATTGGTATGTAGCTTTATTTTCTTGAGATATTTTTATCTAGTTTTGTTACCAATATAATGTGACTTCACAAAATAACTTGGGAAGAAGTTTCATCTTTTTCAAATATCTGGGAAAAAATTGTATAGATTGATACTATTTCTTCTGTAAATGTTTTGTAAAAATCACCATTGTAGCTATCTTAGACTGAGGTTTTTATTTTTGCTATCTATCTACCTATCTATTTCTCTATGTACCCACCTAGCCAGCTATCTATCTAGTCGGAAGACTTTCAACTACACATTTGATTTCTAAATATAAGATCATTCAATTATCTATTTCTTCCTGAGCAGGCTTTGGTATGCTGTGTCTCTCAAGGGATTTATCATATTTATTGGCAAAATACTGCTGAAAATATTCCATTACTATCTATTCATCAACTGCAATATCTGTAGTAATGCTCCCTCTATTATTTCTGACATTAGTTATTTGTGTCTCTCTCTCTCTTTTTTTTTTTTTTTTTGGTAGATCTGGCTACAAGTTCAACAATTTTCTGGATACTTAAAAGCTTTCACTTTTGTTAATTTTCTTTTTTGGAATTGTGTTTTCAATGTCACTTACGTCTGCACTTATTTTTATTGTTATTTTCTTACCGCTTGCTTTGTTTTTAATTTGCTTTTCTTTTTTTAGAGTATTAAGCAGACACAAATCATAGATTTGAATCCTTGCTTTTTTTTAAAAAAGCAGATAAGGTTATAAATGTCCCTTCAACCACAGCGTCCATTGAGTCCTATGTATTTTGATACGTTCTGTTGCATTTTCGTTCAACGAACAGCATTTTCTTATTCCCATTGTGATTTCATGTTTTACTTGTGGGTTATTGTGGTGAACAAAATAATGGCCCTTTAAAGATCTTATTCATTGGAACCTGGGGAATATATTACCCTCCATGACAAAAATGTACAATACGAAGAATGAGCTCTAATATAAATCATGGACGCCAGTTAATAATAATTTGTCAATATTAACTCATCTGTTACAATAACTGTGCCACATTAATGCAAAATGTTAATAATAGGGGAGCCTGGAGGTGATTGGAGGGCTATCTGAGAATTCTACTCTCTGCTTAGTTTTTCTGTAAACCTAAAACTTTTCTTTAAAAAGGTTATCAATTTTTAAAAGTTGTATTTATTTAATTTGTACAAAAAGATCTCAATAAATTAGAAAATATTTCACCAATCTAAGTTCATGTTATTATTATTTTAATTATTTATGGTCAGGAGATGTTTAGAGTTGGAGGATTTCAAAATACCCAATTTAGCTGTTTTGGCATTTGGGCTTTCTCCCTATCTTAAAAAATTTTTATTTGATGTTTACCTAATAGCTATAGCTTAATATCTTTTGTTTTCTGGGGAAATATTCTGTCTGTTTTCTTCTTAACTTAAAAGGTCTAATAATGTATGGAGAATTTAGCAGACCATACTAGGGAAACCATTACAAAAGGCCGGAAAGGTGTAGATTCATTACATTGACAAAACATTGACAAAACATCTTTCCATTAGAACTTGGTAGGGAGGATAGGTACCAATTCAATTTGTGTTGTAAGAAGTAGAAAACAGAATATAGTGAGACACTCTTGGCTTTGTTTGGTCTTGGGCTGGCTGCCAATCAGGTGAGAAGCGTCGAGTTAACAGAGCAAAGACAGAACAGATTTGAGAACTATACCCTAAAGAATGGTAGGTGTGTTACTGGCATATGAAACTGACCAGAAGCAAATAGATCAGGGGCTTTTTAAGTTTTCAAGTGAATTGAATTGTCAAATATACCACAAGCCTGGATTATAGATGCCTTTCACTGTTTGTTTTTTAAATCACCCCTTGCTCCCAACCCCAATCTTCCCTGAGCAGGGATATCTTCAAGGTCTACTTATCTCCCAAGAAGGGCATGCTCCATAAGCCCTGCCTCAGATGCAACCAAGGAAAGCCCCAGGAAAACAGCAAACTCCTAAGAGTAGAGGAAGGAACCATGGAGAACAACTTGAGATATCCTGTGTTCATAGATCAGAAGAATTAATATTGTTAAAATGCCCATCCTACCCAAAGCCACCTATAGATAACACAATCCCCATCAAAATCCCCAAAAAAAAACATTCCTCACAGAAATAGAAGAAACAGTCCTAAATTTTGTATGGCACTACAAAAGACCTTGAATAGCCAAAGCAATCCTAAGGAAAAAGAACAAAGCCAGAGGTAGCATACTTCCTGATTTGAAGCTTTACTCCAAGGCCATGGTAATAAAAACATCATGATACTGGCATAAAAATAGACACACAGACCAATGGAACAGAATAGAGAGACCAACATTAAACTCCTGCGTATATGGCATACTTGACAAGGGAGCCGAGAGCACCCACTGGGTAAAGGAGAGTCTTTTCAACAGACAGTGCTGGGAAAACTGGAGAAACACATGCAGAACAATGAAACTGGACCCCTATCTCACAACAGGCACAGCAATTAACTCAAAATGGGTCAAAGGATTAAACATAAGACCTGAAACCATAAAACTCCTAGAAGAAAACATAGGGAAGAAGCTCCTCCACGCTGGTTTTGGTAATGATTTTTCTGGATACGATGCCAAGAGCACAAACAGCAAAAGCACAACTCAACAAACGGGGCCACACAAAACTTAAAAGCTTCCGCACCACAAAAGAAACAAATGAACAGAATGAAAAGGCAACCTACAAAATGGGAGAAAGTTTTTTCAAACCATATATCAGATAAGGGGTTCATATCTAAAGTATATAACTCATTAAACTCTAACAAAAAATAATCTGATTAAAAACGGACAGAACTAAAGAGACGTTTTTCTAGAGAGCACATGCAAATGGCCAACAAGCACATGAAAAGATGCTTAATATGACTATTCACCAGTGACACGCAAATCAAACCCACAATGAGATAGCGCCTCATACTTGTTAGAATGGCTACTATCAGGAAGAGGAACCAACAGGTGCTAGTGAGGATGTGGAGAAAAGTGACCCTCTCTACATTATTAGTGGGAAGGTAAATTGGTCCAAACACTATGGAAAACAACAGGGAGGTTCCTTCAAAAAATTAAAACTAGATTTACCAAAGATCCAGCGATTATACTTCTGGATCTATACCCATAGGAAATGAAAACAGGATTTTTGTTAAAGATTTATTTATTTACTTGAGAGAGAGAGACCAGGGGAAAGGGCGGAGGGAGAGGGAGAGAGAGAATCTCCAGCAGACTCCCCACTGAGTGTGGAGCCTGATGCAGGGCTTGATCCCACCACCCTGAGATCATGACCTGAGCTGAAATCAAGAGTTGGACGCTTAACCAACTGAGTCACCTAAGCACCCCTGAAAACAGGATTTTGAAGAGCTATCTGTATTCTCATGTTTATTGCAGCATTATCTGCAATAGCTAAGATGTGGAAACAATGTAAATACCCATCAACAGATGAATAAATACAGAAGATGTGGTGTGTATACATATGATTCAGCCATAAGGAAGGAAGACATCCTGCCATTTGCAACAACACGGAGGAACTTTGAGTGCATTATGCTAAGTAAGATAAGTCAGACAGAGACAAGTACTGCCTGATATCATCTATATGTGAAATCGAAGAAAGCCAAGCTTATAAGAACAGAGAGTAAAATGGTAGTTACCAGGGGACAGGGAGTGGAGGATAAGGTAGACAGTAAAGCGTACAAATTTACAACAAGTGGTAAATAAGCCATAGAGACCTAATGCATAGAACAGTGAATATAGGCAACAGTATTGTATTATCATCAGACTAGCTAAGAGACTAGAACTTACTTATTCCAACCCCTAGAAAGAAGGGATAATTATACAACATGATAAAGGTGCTAAATATCGCTACGATGACATCATATTACAATATATAAATGTATCAAATTAAAATTTTGTATACCTTAAATTTATGCAATGCTCTATGTTAATACATTAATAAAAAAAAGTATCTGGAGAAAATTTGGGGTTGCTCATAATGACGTAGGAGATATCTGTGAGTGCATATAAGAGCGTCCAAAGAAAGGGGGTAAATGAGTAGAGAAAAAGGTCCAGGATAGAACTCTGAATTACACCTAAATGTAAAGTGATCCCTGACTGCCTATAAATTTTCTTGAAGCTCCTGTGTTAGACTCATTTCCCTAACTAAACTGTAATCCTTTTGAGAGAAAAAGAAACAAAACACACCAAAAAAAAAAAAATTGGTTTTGTTTGCTTCAGGGACAGACACAAGATGGGTGCTAAATGCCAGGTTGGGAGACAGAATACAGGCATGGAAATTCCTGGCTGAATCCATTTAGGGCAGAACATAGAAGAAGATAAAATATTTGGAAGTTAACCTCATAATTAGATCAAAACCATAAAAAAACAGACTCTCTCCAAACCTGCAAGTTATCAAGTAACTAATATTTACAGCATTATTCACTTTTCTTTGGCTCAGAATCTTGGTTTTCACAAGAAGTGGACTTTGATTAAAATTAAGTTGAAACTCTTACTTTTGCATGCGTAAGGATAACTTAAATCCTAATAAAGTTTTACGTGGTTCTGCCTCTAAAATATCATGCCAAATATTCTTAAGGTAACACTAGCATATAGGAATCACTTGGGACATGAATATTCGAATTGGCTCCAGCCCCCAGCCTCAGTGGGCTCACCTTCAGTTCTGGTCACCTAAGCGGCCGAGGTGCGGTGCTTGTCTTCCATCCAGGACCCCTCCCGGCCTGAATCCCTCTGGTGGGGCTGCCAACCAGGGACATCCTCAAATTCCCCGGATTCCTGTGCAAATGCGCCCACCACCGGGGCTTCATTTCTTTTCAAACCAGACCTATACAAGATTTGTCAGCACCGTTCCTGGGGGGAAGGGTCATTTTTTTCTTAGATAAGAGGTCAAGCGAAGAAAGTAGAACATATTTGCTCCTCTTGAAACTAAGGACAAAAGGGTCAAAGAAAATGCTTTTGCAGCTCGGTTTAGCCATTCTATTTTGTTATGAGAAAGTTGTTTTAAGCCTGCCTCTGCTCCATCCAAATCCCTGTTTAGATATCAGAGTCCTATCTCCCTGATCCGGTTACTCCCAGCCTGCATTAGCTTTACCCTCCACTGGTGTCTTGTGGTTGGGAAATGAATCAGTCAGACTCATGCCGTTTTGACAGAGAGCTTAAAGGCAGCTCAGCTGTGCGAGGTGTGCGAGGGCACCCCGGGTCCGCCACGCTACACTCGGGCCTGTGCCGCTGAGCTGCTTAATTGGGTTCTTGCAAGCCTCCAAATAGCTGTTCGAGTCCCAGAGTTGGTATTGGAAATTTTTTTTTTTTTTCATCTGGCTAATAAGATTTTCCAAGTCACCAAAGCCAGAGGGGTTTGGGAAAGAAAGGCTCCTTTGTTAAACAAAGCAAGTTCTACAGGACTTTCTGCCTTTGAATTTAGGGAAACCGTCCCAATTAAAGTGTGAAATGGTTGTGAATATTGAGGGATCTCAGCGCGGAAGGCAGCCTCTGACCCTGACGAGCCTGGACTAGGAGTATTAGTTTGAGTGCAAATCCCTTCTTTGAAAGATCCGGAGGCTAGGACTTTGTTCCAAAGAATTTAGCGAAATATCACAGAGTCAAAGGCAGCGATAGACTCTCCAAAGAGTCAGAGAATTTTAAATATGTTTGTTTTTCCGGCCATCATGCTACAGATGCAATTTTTATAGAAACTCGGGAAGTAGTCAGCATTGGCAGATGAAATAAATTCGGGGAAATGGACTTTAAAACTCCCTAGTGAAGTATTACATCGGGTCATAGTTCACACTTCTAAGCCAAGGTAAGGATCTTGGGGTATTAGTTTCATCTAGAATAATAGGTTTCATGTAAATTTCAGTGAGCTTGATTTCCTGCAAATATATCCCTCATTTACCACTCTGTTATATCATATTGTGCATAGAGAGCAAACACAAAAGGAAACAGCCTTCATTCATTCCTCATTCCAAGGCCTTTCAAACAAGGGCAGTAAGGGAGACATAGTCCTAAGTGATCAGCTGCCTAACTTCAAAAACGCTTCGAACGGACTGTGAGATTTAAACATGAGTGTGTCTGATTTCCTGATAATCTGGGGAGCCTGAGAGAAAGCTAAGGTGAGGGGAGGTGCATGACTGTGGAAGACGGATAGCCACCACTTCCTCTCCAGCAGAGGGCTGCCAGGTGGCAAAGCAGGCCCACGGTGCCAGCTATCCGGATTTTTTCAAAAGCAGCTGGAAATCCAGATGTCTAAGTGAAACGTCCTAATAGAACATGGGGGTGTCTAATTGTAAAAATGTGAACATTGGCATTTGGCAAATGAGTTTCTGACACCCGATTGAGAGGATAGAGGATCTGACTACCAAAAGTGGTGATGTCTCTGCACATAGAGGTCTCACATGGCACCAAAAGATATCGCTTATCGAAACCGTGGGATCCTAAGATCACAGGGCAGTGGTTCTCAGAGAGCGGTCAAAGAATTAGCACCGTCAGGACCTCACCGGGGACCTAGTGAAGTTGCAAATTCTTGGGCCTCACCCTAGAACTAGTGAATCTGAAAATCCAGGAGTGGAGCCCAGGATCCAGCGTTTTAACAAGCCTGCCAGTGTTCCCACACAACCGAAGCACAAGAACCACTGGTGTAGATTACATTCTCTTGAGCTTCAGGATTCGTTTTGTTGTTGTTGTTGTTGTTTCTCAGATGTTTTAAGGAGAGTACGTATTTATTCACATTTTATTGGACTTATTAGTAGGGAAAGTACAAACCAGAGCTTGCTTCAGGGGAGCTGGGGAGCCCTATTCTTTCGGCTTCCTTCTTGTCTGTTCCCTCCTGAGGCTCCAACACCCACCCAGACTCAAGGAGCTCCGCAGAGCAGCCTGCCAACCATTTGTCAGAGCCACCTCAGTTTTCTCTCCTGAAAGGAGGAGAAACACTAAACTGAGAACCTCTTATCTCAGAAGAGACACTTGCTAAGAACAGGATCTTATAATTTGTCAGCTTAGAAAAACGTAGTCAAAGATTTGGAAGACAGTACTAAAGAGGGTCCAATAAAAGTGTAACTTAAAAAGAGTTCATCAAGAAATGGGCACTGGCCTCTCTGCACAGCAAAGCAATTGTAATACCCCAACAAGAAGATGCCACATGGGATGACGAACGAAGGAGCCAGAAGCATGTCCTGGCTCCCATCCTGGCTTCAGCTAGCCCTTCTCTGTTAAAATCAGGGACATCATTAGGAAAGTCTTCTTGGAACACAACCTCAGACGAACGGACTGTATCACACTTCCTGCTCCTGCTTTTCATACATTCCTCATTTAGGGAAAATGTGATGATTGGTATTTTGACGTAAAGTTTTGTTGGATGTTAGGCTTGTTGGGAAAGTGCGTGTGAGCAAGAGCTGATTAATTTCTTCAGTACATGGTTTTATCACCTAGTCTGCTCATAGCCTGGAAAGTATGCCATCTTTAGAGTACACCAGCTCTTAATAAATGTTTCTGGAATAAATGAATCCATGACCAATCACAAGGGAATGATTCTCCCATGAGTTGGTTGACGCTTTCTTAACATTAAGGACAAGAAGTAGATGGGGGACGGGCACCTGGGTGGCGCAGTCGTTAAGTGTCTGCCTTTGGCTCAGGGCGTGATCCCGGCGTTCTGGGATCAAGCCCCACATCGGGCTCCTCTGCTAGGAGCCTGCTTCTTTCTCTCCCATTCCGCCCTCCCCCCCCACCGCTTGTGTTCCCTGTCTCTCTGTCAAATAAATAAATAAAATCTTAAAAAAAAAAAAAAAGAAGTAGATGGGGGAGGGGTTGGAAGAGTCCCTTGAGATCTTGCTCTAGCTCCTTTATTGATTAAGTCTTGTTCTAATTCAGAATTGGCAACTTTTGGAAGTGAAATGCATCTCCACTTTGGAAAGTGGAAATTCGGGGAACAGGGAGGAGGGTGAGAGCTGGCAGTTATTCTCTAGCTGAGATTATGCCTTTCATCTCTAGTGCCAACTCCAAACTGTCTGCCTAAAGCCACACACAGAAAATCACTCTTAGGCAAGCACACCGAAGATGTCGATTGAGTAAATTTAGGATGAGTCCTGAGAAACTCTTATTACTGTTTAAATCTCCACAAGTGATTGTGATGCTCAGTCAGAGGTCAGATCACAGCTCTAAGCACATGTCCGGATTCTGGAAGAAGATTGCGGAAATCAATTAGTGATGTCTGCTTGGCGTGTCCGAAGGCAAAGCCGAAGCGTATGTCCTGCACTTTCTGACCTTGTTTTATCGGCTTCCCATTTCCTATAAGACACAACTTTTTAAGCCCTTATTATTGCTGACCTGTGAAAAAGGATCAGAAGAGAGAGGAGGATACCCCCCCAAAGAAAAGTATGCTAATAGGTGAGAAAGCCCACAAAAACAAAGGTTCCCTGATCTTTGTACTTCTTGAAAACTTATGTTTCTCTCTAATGTAAAGCTGTTGAACCACCAAAAACTTTCTCATATATCTAAGCTAAAGATATATATATATGTTAAACATAAACACATATATATACATATATATATGTTTTTCATTTCTAGAGTTATATTTCTATCATGTAAGAATCAGAAAGATTCTTACTGATCTAAAACAAGTCTGAAGCCATATTGGGGGCATATAGGCTAAGCCCCAAGCTTATTGACAAAGAAACCAAGGTCCAATCTGATTAATAACTATTCTACTGACTTTCAAATTTTCCCCTTAGAAATTCTCAATTCCCTACTCACTTACTCATAGAGACCTTAACTCTTGGCTCTCTACCTTCTCTGTCCCCTCAAGTCTGCCTTTTATTCATTTCTGTCACTATCCAGTTTACCTTCCATAGTCCCCCACTTCAATCACTCCTTTGTCAATATCATCAGCTTCCATTTGCCCCGGACCATCCCTTGAACCCCTTTCAAAACTCTAACCCAAGATCTTTTTTGTGGCCCATGTTCTCCTACCTGGGCTGTCATGCTTAGTTAGATAAAATAACACAACACAGTATGAACTCATATTCTCACTTCACTTCCCCCTGGCTTCTGCCCCCTAACTCCAACAATTATTTTACTGAAGTCGTCAATGACACAATTGCTGCCAAAAAGAAGGCTACTTTTCAGACTTCATTTGAGTGAATTTCTCAGCCACATTTGCCCTCATGGAGCACATCTTTCTTACTGAAATGTGTTTCCCCTTGGCTTCGGTGGGATTTTTTTCCCCTTACTTCTCTGACCACTCCTTGTCAGTCTCTTTTTCGGAGTTTTCTTTCTCTTCTTGGTCCCTAAAAGTGTCTTTAAGTGTTCTACCTTGAGAACTGTTCACCTCTCACTTTCTACCGTCACCCATGTTCATGGATTAGGTACCATCCATATCAGTGCTTCTCAGCTGGGAGCAATTTTGTCCCCCAGGGGGCATTTGTCAATATCTGGTAACTATTCCATTGTAACAACTTGGGGCATGTGCTACCGGCATTCAGAGGTCAAGGACGTCGGTAAGTATCCCATAGTGCACAGACTGCTCCTCACAGCACAGAATTACCTGGCCCAAGATGTCAATGGCGTCAAAGTTGTTAAACCCTAATGCATAGGACGATGAACAACAATTTTGTCCTATTGTGAAATATACCTCTTAAATATCTCTTGAATCCATCTACCACGCTCCATT
The DNA here is from genome assembly GCF_017311325.1 of Ursus maritimus. Taxonomy (NCBI): domain Eukaryota; kingdom Metazoa; phylum Chordata; class Mammalia; order Carnivora; family Ursidae; genus Ursus; species Ursus maritimus. The sequence goes on along the minus strand of NW_024425563.1, from coordinate 92,674,532 downwards.
TTTTGACTTCTACTTTTCCAGCTTCTTGCCATTCATGCCCTCTGTCCCCCTCCTATAACAAGCCTGCCAGAAATATTCTTTATTTTAGTTTTAATTGTACTAAAATTAAATATAATACAACTGGAATGTGCCATGCTTCTACTGGCCACAGAGCCCTCACATATTCTATTCTCTTTGTCTGCCACACTTTGAGCTTGCGTACGATCCCCTTCCCCGTAGACACACAACTACGCACGTACACATCCTTCACCTGATGAATTTGTTCAGGTTTCAGCGTGGATGTCATTTTCTCCCGGAAGCGTTCTACAATACTTAAAGCCTGGGCACCTCTCCAGTGCTCTTCCCTAGCATTCCGTCTTTCCCAAACTCTGTTCGGATAGCTTGTCTACTAGACTGGAATTTCCATTTTCTCTTTGTAACACTGGTGCTTACCGCGTTTCTTGCAACTGCAGGCACTTGATAAATGTCTAGTAAGTAAACGAGTAAATGAATGATCCACTCATGACGTCATGAATGCTCTTTCTCAAACCAAATGTAATAAAAACCTGGCCACCGTGAAAATTTGGGGATTAAAGTAATTTCATTTAAGACAAAGGAAATTAGGAATTATATCACACTAACTTTATGTGTTTATTTATAGATATATAATACGCAAAGATGTTGTGAAGAATGGTGTTTACACACGAATTGAATAAACCCAACCGTGCTTTCAATCCTTTCATAACAAGTCATTCCTACATTGGTGTAGAGCATAGGCCTGCTATCTGAACTGCTGCCAACTGTTGGGTGATACAAAGTTCACTCAACTCTTTTATCTGATCTTTTAGCTCAAGTAAGCACACAAACTGTTTACCAGCACCTGAATTTTATCCTCATTTCTTAAACGTTCAACACTGCTTACACTCAGCCTTCCAAACAGGATCATTCTAAAGCCATCCCCGTTGAGCTTTCTTTGCAACTGTGCTTAAGTGTGATATTTGCACGCGAGTGCTAAGTCTAAGTAACTTGTACAGATGAAAAAAAGAATCCAAAGAAACCAAAAAATGAAGAGTTAACGCCAATCCCCCTATGCTGCAACCACAGTCTTTGGATCTTAGATATCGCAATATCCTCACCACACAAAAGGAGAGATTACTGAGGAGTTTCACCCTCGTACCGTATTAGGTTATACTGTGTGACACAAATCTACCTCCAGATGTGGACAGAGGGAGCACAGGAAACGACAGTCTACATGGCTTGGGTGCCTCAATGGATTTTAGCTTAATTTTCTTTTCTTACAGATATGTGAACTTAGATCTCAGTCATTATCTGAATTTTTGTGGAACGAGAATCCCTTTATCGTAAACATGAACTTCTTTCTGGGACATAAGAGAAAGTAAAACACTTTTTCTTACATCTTTACATAGTGAATCAGCTGGACATCAAATTACTTCTATTCTTAGGCTTAATGCATTTCCAAGTCATGGGCCATTTGGTGAAGCTTCTCCTATCTGGCCCGCTGTCAAACTCTAACGTGGTCTGGGCTACTGTTAGAAATTAATACTTAAACAGAAGCTGTGGAACTCGGTTTGTAGGTACCACCATTCTCTTTCCTTCTTTAGAAAATGTCCCAAAATGTTATATTCCTTAGTCTTCCAGTGCAAGGGAAAAATCAATGCAGAGGAGTAGTCTTCATTAATGGATCCCTCATATGGCATTCTTTCAGGTTGTCTGTAAGCCATTTCAAAACTGAGAGAAATTAATCATTCATTTGCAGAACTTAACAGACCATACTGTAGGCCAGGCTCTATACAAAGCTTTGGGTACCTACATGAGTATAAGAATTCAAAGTCTAGAAGAGAAAGTAAGCACGTAAAAATTATTTTAATATAATGTAGCAAACATTGTATTAAGAGTCAACATTTACGGAGGCCTTATCACCTATCAAACACTATTCTAAATGCATGATATGGATAAACCCATTTAATCTCTGTAATGTCCCTCCAATGTCGATAGATTCCATCGTTATGCTCCCCTGACTCCCTTTATAAGTGCAATGGACTTTTGATGTGTCAACTCCGCAAGGCTACAGTCCTCAGTTATCCAATCAAACACTAATCTAGGTGCTGCCATGGTGATATTTTGCAGATATGAATAAAGCCCTTAATCAGTTGACTTCAAGAGATATTATCCTAGATAAACTGGGTGGACCAGCTTCCATCAGTTGAAAGGTCTTAAGAGGGGAGCTGAGGTGTCCCTGATGAAAAAGAAATTCTAACTTCGGACAACAGCTTTATCTGATACCCCAGAGTTTCAACCTGCCCCTCCTGATGGCCTTGTTTGATAGATTTTAGACTTGGGTAACCAGCCCTCGCAGTCACATAAACCAATCCCTTGCAGTAAATCTCTTAATATATATCTCATACTGGCTCTGCTTTTCTGGTTGAACCCTGGCTGATACAATAAGAGAGTAAACAAAGCCAGAGAGGTTAAGTAACTTGCCCAAGGTCCTAGAGCCAATGCTTGGGGGAGGAAGATTGAAACCCAGGGAGTCTGAGTGCAAAGCTCCTGTGCTAGAACTATATTCACGTATCTGCTAGAAATTCCCGTTCAAGAGAGGTTCAAAGGAAGCAATCTTTGATTCTGATTGAAAGGAGTGGTGGCGAAGTAGGAAGCCCTCTCGTGGGAAGATTTAAGGTGGAGGAAATGCTTGGAGTGGATTTTGAGGGATAAGCTGAACTTCATGAGTGACTACTCTGTGAAGGGCACACCGGATGAGGAGGCTACAGAAGCCCTGGGTGTGATTCAATAGGGCATAAAAGCAGACCTACGCACATAAATAGGGCATTTCTTGTTACCACTGAGACTGTTTCCCTCCGGTTTCTCCTCCGTGAAAAGCTGGATTAGATGACCTCTAAAGGTTGCTGTGAAGAGTAAACAGGATGTGTTAAGCATTTTGCAAGCTGCCTGGTACAGCTGATTTCCTATCCAAGTCACTTCCCTCTTTCCACACCAACTCCTCTCTCTCCTCCAAAGTCCCCCAAGGGCTGCATGCTCGGATCCTGGTGATACATCAGTACTCATGAGAGACACTCCATTCTATTCAACCCCTTTTTCTGTGGAATAGAACAGAATATACCAACCAAGTGCCAGGAACAATGAAAAGAATAGGCAGTGTCTCGAATTTCAAATTGCTTACAGTCTGGTCAGAATGGCATAATTTTAAGTGGGCTATGATATAAGTGGGAAATGAAGAGGAAAATATGTGTGGCTAAGAGAGCAAAGAGGAAGGGTTTTGAGCAAACTACGCAAACTGAGATTGTCGGGGAAGACTTCCTGAAAGAAGAGACATCTCAATTGGAACCTGAAAAATGAGAAGGAATCACCTGAATGACTCATGTTCAAGTCAGTAGATAGAGTACATGTGAGGTCTTGATGTAAGAGCAGGTCTAAAAGGCCACTGTGATTGTTTATTGTTAAAAGAGTGAGTGGCATAAAGAATTCCTAAGGTACCCCTTACCCATGACCCCTTCAAGTTAGCGTGACCTACCTTCTGGTGGGCGGTACTCAGGTGATGAGTAGGAATCCATCTTGTACAAACCAAAAGTCCAAGTAAACATGCCTGAACTCAAGTTCACTTCACATTTGCCTTTGCTTCTCCTGACGCTTGGAATATTTACTCACTTGGTATTTCTGCCTAGTTGGCTAGCATCCAATGATAATTGGATGTCATGTGGTGTGACAACAATAATTTAGCTTCTGTAGTAAAATGGAAGGTAATAATTAGAGTGGGCGGGGCAAGTGCAGTGATTCTCCTATGGCATTACAGAAGCTTCCCCAGCCACATTGATCAATTTTCATGTTGAGGTTTCTCCTCTACAGGCCTTCTATTTTTTCTTGTTATGCAAAAATATTTCATAGGAAACTCATAAGATTTATATCTTCTAGGAACTCGAGTGGTACCAGATATTCACCTGAACTCCACTTATGTGTGGTATCTTGGGACAAGATCATGATAAACAGTCCTGATAGGACTAGACACACCAGCCCATCAGAGAAAAGAGCAGAGGAAGGTCATAATCAGATACCTAAGGTTCATTTAAAAATGGGCCCAGGCCTCAGGAAGAGCTATTAGCAAATGTTTTAGAAAAAGGATTCCAAGGACTTTAACCACTTAGCAAACTGAGCCTTACCTGAGTGAGTTGGCTTGTGCCCCACTCCATGCATACAGAGAAAGGGGGCTCACATTTCCCAGAGGGTGATACTGAGGGAGCCTTAGACTCAGTTCTCTCATTGGGACAATTGAAGGTTGTTGGTATGGGGACAGTCCTCGGAAGTCCCAGGAGCTTGTGGCATTGCATCAAATTGGGTAAACACGTAACCACAGTGACCTTAGGTTACTTGTCTAAAGGAGCCATTATTCCCTGGTGAAGTCCAGTCACCTCTGGACCCAATAGTAGTAGGACCAGAGGGAACAGGGAATGGGCAGAGCCACACAGAACTGAAGCAGCAAACAAGGACCAGCAAGGACCAGCAAGGACCAATGAGGAAGAAATCAGAGCTGAAGATAATGGGATGAGAACTTCATTCATCTGCAAGCAAGGGGCCCAGAACCTGCACGCTGAGTGCTCATGTCTGTGTTTGGGGTTGAGGGAACATAGAGAACATTTGTTGTCTACCATTTCAACAGAGACAGATGAGGCTCCATCAAGCAGAAGCAAGAGCCTGAGTGTCCAGGCTCTGAGGAAAGCACAGGGGAATAATGATTGCTCTGCTTCATCAGAGTCCATGCTGCCTCCCTTGAGCCTGAACAATGCCAGGATGATATCCCAGCCAGTGATGGGAAACGTATCTCCTGGTAAGGGGACATCCCTGCTCTGATCATATCTTGCCGTAGAAGAAAGTCCTAAGAAACTATGGGAAAGAGTCTGCTTCTAAGAAAGAAGAAGAAAGAGAGAGAGAGAGAGAGAGAGAGAGACAAAGACAAAGAGGCAGAGAGGCAGAGAGGCCAAGAGATTGAGAGATCCTCTTCCATTTGGATAAACCAGAATCACTAGAAATGGACAGACTTGTCTGACGTTCTAAATCTCAGTATCTCTCCTATTCCTGCCTTAATCAGATCTTTTCTTGTTCCAAAGGACAGAGGAGGACTCTCATGACATCTTAGGTGACAGGATGTAGAGGAATCAAGCTAGAAGATATACGAGAGCAACAGATTTAGAGCTGGGTCTCACAGAGTAATAGAAACACTGGCGACTGGGAATCAGACCTTCTAAAGAAGTAGAACATCATTAAGAGGTCACCGGCTCCAGTGACCTAGCTCTCCAGTTGTCTTTTTTGTAGTTGACAGTTATGGTGGCTCCATGCCCTTCTATCCCAGCTTGCGGCTACTTGGTGACCAGTCCACCCGAACTAATTTCTGCTCACCTCAGGGATTCTACTGTATCATGGCTTCCACTTATTATCTTCTCTGTCACTTGTTCCACAACTGTCTTCTAGAGTCTACCACGTAAGCTCCCTTAAAGTTTGGATCTGTACGCTCAGTAAGAATGTTTAGAGCCATCAACAGCTAATCCTGCCATTCAGCTGTGGCCACCCTTATTGTAATGAACTGCTTGTGCTTCTTGCTTTGTCAGTAGGGGACCATGGGCATGTCAGTCACTTGGAGTGGCATGCCCCTCTGTTACGAAGACAGTATAATATATGGGAACACAGATGCAGTAGAAAACAAGTAGATAGATTCAACATTCTGAAGAAAACCATATTTTTCTAAAATGCACATGTGCAGACACATAGACACACACACCTGGTAACAGAAGATGATATTCCAAGGGATCCTCATGTGGTTAGAACATCTGTGCGTATCACAGACAGGAGAAATTTTCTGGTTCCTCCAAAAATAGGAGAAAAGAGAAAGGAGGAGAAAGAGAAGAGGTGAGGAATATTAGCAACTTTACAAAATATTTAACGTGAGTAGAATTTTGTGAAACCAGTGCCTGGGATTGGGTTCACACCTGGACTGAAGAAAAGAAGCAAAGTAGTAAGTATAGTTGCAGAAAGGGCACAAGGAAAGGATTTTGAAAACGCCAGTGTTACATCTAACAATTTTAGAAAGTAAAAGGCAGAATATTTTATAAACTACATACTGATCACTCACTTCTTTTAATCCTCTGAGAAATACTTTATATTCCTTGTCACAGGTAATTCAGTAATTCTCTTAAACCCATGAGGTATATGTCCTCAATTTACAGAAGAAACTCAGGCTCAGAACAGTTAAGAAACTTGCATGAGAGGGGCCCCTGGGTGGCTCAACTGGTTAAGCATCTGACTCTCGATTTCGGCTCAGGTCAAGATCTCAGGCTCATGAGACTGAGTCCTGAGTCAGGCTCTGCACTGCTGAGCATGGAGCCAGCTTGAGATTCTTTCTCTCCCTCTCTCTTTGCCCCCCGCTCCACTCTCTCTCAAAAAAAATTAAAAAATAAAAATAATTTTTAAAAACTTGCATGAGGTCACACAACTAGTGAGTATCCTTGCTACGTCTTCATTTGTGGCAAAGTTCTTTGGTATGAAAACTCACTCTGATATTATTTTATTTTATACAGAAATACCAGGTGAACACTCCAACGAGATTTGAGTCATACGTAAACCATTGTATCTACCACCACAGCCAAGATACAGAACATTTCTAGCAACTCAGAAAGTTCCTTCATGGCCTTCCCAGGCAATCCTCACTTCCCATTGCGACCACAGTTCTGAATATCAGTCACGTTACATTCATTTTGCCTCCGAGCTCGTGGTGTAGTTTAGGAATGAAGATCCTTGGAGTAACAATGGAGGAAGATCCTGAATTGCAAAGATTTGCTGTTGCCAGCTTTAATTAATTAATTAAGCCAACTTGTATTATCACAAAACTGCCAAAATGCTGCATCTAGCTAAGAGGGAGAAGTTTGTTTTATTTACGTTAGGTAGCCACCCTGCCCTGTAATGTCTGTAATCATGAAGATGGAATAAATTGTAACACTTAGTTTAAAAAAAAAAAGATTAGTTTTGACTATGCTTGACCTTGATATAAATGAATTTGTACATTATTTTATTTTATTTTTTATAATAATTTTTTATTATGTTAGTCACCATACAGTACATCCCCGGTTTCCGATGTAAAGTTCGATGATTCATTTGTTGCGTATAACACCCAGTGCACCATGCAATATGTGCCCTCCTTACTACCCATCACCGGCCTATCCCATTCTGTATATTGTATATTCTTGTGTGCCTGGCTTCCCTCAGTCTACAATATGTAAGTTGTATCTGTGAGGCATGTGTCATCAGTTCATCCCTCTCGATTGCTCAATAGTATTCCACTCTCCGAACACACCACAGCTGTTCATCCACTTTCCTGTGAAGACACATTTGGGTTATTTCCAATTTGGTTCCACTAGGATTAAAGTGTGTATAAAAGTCTCTTGTGGACATATGTTTTCACTTATCTTGGGTAAATATTTTAGAGGGAAATTGTTTTTTAATGTAGGTGTATGTTTAATCTTCTAAGAAGAGCCAAACAATTTTCCAAAGTGGTTGTACCATTTCACCCTCTCAACAATCGTTATCAGTCTTCTTCATTTGAGCCCCTGTGGTGGATGTAAAGTAAAGCCTTATTATGGCTTTAATTTGTATTTCTGAGACTAATGATATTGAGCAAATTTTCATGTGCTTATTGGCTAGTCTTATACCTTCTTTCATTTGGCTTGTTCAATTATTTTATCCATTTATAATTGAGATATTTGTCTTTTGTTACTAATTTCCTTGTATATTCTGGATTTAATACTGTGTCAGATATATAGATATAGATATATAGATGATAGAGATATATGGTGAATATATTCTGTCTGTGATTGCTTATTCATCTTCTTAATTCTGTATTTTACTGAGAAGTTTCTAATTTTCATGAAGTCCAGTTTATCAGATTTTTTAATGCTTACTGCATTTTGTGTCCTCTTAAAGATATCTTTGCTATCCCTAAGGTCATTGAGTTATTCTCCTACGTCTTCTTCCAGAGGCTTTATAATTTTAGCTTTTACATATAGGTCTCTGATCCACCTTGAGTGAACTTTTGGGTGAGATGTAAGCTTTGTGTCCATGTTCATTTTTTCCCTCTACACTTATCCATTTGTTCCAATACCACTCATTGTAAAGACTTTCCTTACCACATAGAAATTCCCTAATGCCTTGTCAAAAACGATCTGAAAGTATGTGGTTCTATTTCTGGATTCTCTGTTCTTGTACCATTGATCTATTTGTCTATCCTTAGGTCATTAGCATACTGTCTTATTATTATCATCTTATATTAAGTGTGAAGTCAGAAATCAGGTAGAATGAAGCCTCTAACTCTGTTCTTATTTATCAAAATACACTAGATCCTTTGCATTTCCATATCAATTTTAGAATTAACTTGTTAACATTTCCCCAAAAAAAGTGTTGAGATTTGGATTGCTATTGCATTAAATCTACAGATCAATTGGGAAAAAAACAATGACATCTTAACAAGTTTCCCAGTACAAGAACATGATAAGTCACTCCATTATCTAGGTCTTATTTAATTTCTCTCAGGAACGTTCTATAGTTTTCTGTGTATAGTTCTTAAAAGTCTTGTTAAACTCGTTCTAGACAGTCTATATTTTCGATGATATCATAAATTGAATTGTCTTTCAAATTTCATTTTCTAAGTATTTGCTTCTAATGTACAGATAAATAGCTGATTTTTCCATATTGGCCTTAATTTTGAATATTTCTCAAGAGTTATTCTATGTAAAAAATCCTTCAATCCCTGGATAAAGTCAGTTTACATCTTCTTTTGCAATAAAAGTGCTTTTAATTCTTTGTATTATTTTATTGCTCTGAAAGTCCTCCAGTAAAATATTAAGGAAAGTAATGAGAGTAAATATTCATACTTTGTTTCTGATGTTAAGAAGGAAATGTTCAATATTCACCATAGGATATAAGGAAATCTGAGTTACCGAGGTAATAGCAGCTGTATACACCCCAATTTGCAAGGGTATTCTCTAAGGGAAAAAAAATAAGAAGACCAAATAAAACTGCACAAAACCTACCCTCATCATAAGAAAAAAAAAAAAAAAAAGAAAAGGAACACCAAAACTTCAAATTCCCTGTAAGTAGAAACACAAACACCAATCTCTATAAGCTATTTTTAACATTCCCACTGTGAGCCTCACTGGAGAGCAAGGGTTGTTTGGGAAAAACTGGGCAAAATAAAAGAAGAGATGTTGGGAAGCCCAGAAATGGCATAAAATCACTGACAGAAGAGAAAGTACACCCTAAGTGTGTTAAGATTGAGAGAGAATCCTGATGGGTAAGTACAGATTACAGGGAAAGAGCCTTAAAAATCTCAAGGAAGCAGTTCTCCGAAGGCAATACTTCAGAACAGAAAATGGTAAAATGGAGGCTATAATGGCTCTTTGGAAACTTGGCGGTGAAAGAGAAAAAGAGACAAGAGAGGCATATTTAGGATTCTGTAAAACAAAATAATATTGAAATATCCAAGGACATGGGATCATTCCATTCTTCCACCCAGCGAGTTGCTAGGTAAATAAACCATATTTTCCTATTCACACAAAAGAGATAATCTTGAACTAACAATCTCATAAATCACTCCATACCAACAGACCTGGCCTGAAAATGTAGAGACACAAGCAATATTCATCTAATCAAAACTAACATAAAAAGAAAATTAGAATGAAAACAGAGAACAAAATGTAATAAAAATGAGAATCAAAAATTTCCAGCTGGTGAACCATGCCTCCTTCCAAGAAAAGTAGTAATAGAGTGGGAAAAAAACCATAACACAACACTTCAAACTGAATGAAATACTCTCCAACAAGCACTTAGGGATATGAAAAAAATTCCTACCTTGAATTGGAAATTGAAAAACCAAGCAAATAAACAAAAGCACCAAGAAAGGAAATGAGATTTAATTAAAATCATGAAATACACAGAAGATGAAAACAATATCATGTCAAATAATAAAGAAGAAATTATAAACTGTCCAAGGAAGAATGGATTTTGATCAAAACTTACCAGAGACATTGAAACATAACCAAGACATGAACACAAAATAGGGAAAGTAAAAAGGTTCAGAGAGAAAGCATCTGAAGTAGAAGACAGGAAAAGAGCATCCAATTTTTGTATAAAGAAGGAAAGACACTAAAGAAGGAAAAACAATGAAAAAAAAGTAATATTTAAAAGTATAATGCAGGAAAATATTATGGAAATAAAAGAAGACATATCCCAATGTATTAGAAGGCCCCATCATGTACCCTGAAAACTTGGCCCACAAAGTAAAATCCCTAACCCCATCCTAATAAAGCCATTAGATCTTAAATACAATAATAATAATAATAATAATAATAATAATAAATTTTCAAAGATTCTTTTTCATAAAAAATGCACAAACAAGACAACAGTGAAGATACAAAAAAAAAATCAAGATATTAAGAATTTTATATCCAGTCAGGGTATATTAAGTATCAAGTCGAAATAGATAAACAGTTTTAAATATACAAGGACTTGGTGAATTCTGCAATCATGAGCCTTTCTTAAACAATACACTAGAGAATGAGCTTCATCTACCAAAGAGACTGTAGGAGATGAGTTAGAAAAAAAAGTGAGCATTGAATATAATTAGCAATAGATCTAAAACTAAAATCAAAATGAAGATACAAGTGGAAGAATAATATATATTGTATATTATGTGTCACACAGTCTAACAACATTGTATCAATATAAATGAATGACCTTTAAACACTTGAAAGAAAAAGATTACAATACGGCTCACAAAACATGATCTAACTATGTGATGTACAAACGTGACTCATTTGAACAAAATCTTCGAGCAAGTCTAAAAATAAAGAGATAAGCTGCCGTCACTGCCAACTATCACTAAAGCTGGAACTTCCCCACCTCTCGCAAGGCGGGGGGGGGGGGCATGCTCTGCTGCCCAACAGCTGATAGGCTACTTCACCAATGCCTGGAGGGAGAAACAAGGGATAACACAATAAAATGGGCATTTTTTCAGGGTAAAGCAGATTAAGCACACTGCACCCTGTCTCATACAAGGAATGCAGCTATAAAACCTGGACTAGTGGTGAGTTTAGCAGATATTTTCCTCTAGTATCCCACAATCTCAACACACCCTCAAATTTAAAAGTGGTGCCAAGGAGGTGGGTACGTGAGCACAAACTGAAAAAACTCAAGGAGAAGCCTTCTGGTTCTGCTTTGAGAAGTGAAACGGGAACTCCTAACACACAGAGTATGGGAGAAAACTGTTTGTCTTTTAAGGTTTTTTTGAATCCCTTCAGAGTCCAGTCATCCCATGGCAATGATGGCAGCAACAGCAACAGCACCAGAGGGCCATGGACCCTGCATCTCTGGACAGTAACCTTCTTCTGTGATCAGATAAGATATGATTCCAAGAGGGTCAGCCAAATCCACTGCTATTTTTCTCCCTGTGTCCTCCTGCTGCTTGGCCCTAGGTAGGAGTGTGATTAAAAGAAGTGCATATCAGCCGTGAAGCTAAAATCTCAGCTTTTTGTCTGGAAGACCAAAAGAGGGAGCCTCAGGGAACCAGAAAGTACCAGGGAGATAGTGGAGAGGAAAGACTGGGATCACTCCAGAACTGTACCTGTGTGGATCTGATATTAAACAGCATACCAATACATTGAGTACCACACTAAGGGACAGGCCAGCACATCAGTCCCAAACTAAAAATGAATGGCACACATGAGGGACAGAGATGACACCAAAGCCACACTCCACAGAAGGCTGGTTATAAAATGCAGCCTGAACCAAACAAGATTGATTGCCTGGGGGAAAAAAAAAATTCTCCATAGGATTTAAATAAAGCCCAGAACCTCATAACCTAATATTCAAGATATGCAGGATACAATCCAAAATTACTCATCATAAGATAATCAGGAAAATCTCAACTTATATGGTAAAAGACATCAAGAGACACCAACACTGAGAAGACACAGATGTTGATATTATTTAGCAAGGACTTTAAATGAGCTTTTATAAAAATGCTCAAAGAAGTAACAAATGGAAAAATTAAAAAGTTTCAGCAAAGAAACAGAAGATACAAACAAGAACCAAAACAAATATTAGCCAAAAAATACAATAATAAAAATTAAAGACTTATTGGATGGAATGGAGATGTTAGGAGAAAAGCAATAAACTTGAAGATAGAGCAACAGAAATTATCCAATCTGAATAACACAGAGAACAAAAGAATTGGGGGGGGGAGATGAACAGTGTCCTAGAGAGCTTTGGGAAAATACCAAAAGACCTAACATTTTCGGTACTGGAGTTCCAGAAGGAGAGGAGAAAGAACACAGTACAGGAAAATAAAAGAAATAATGACTTAGAACTTTCCCAATTTTTGAAAGATATAAACACAAAGATTAAGGAAGCTGAATGAATCCTAAATAAGATAAACCACACACATGTAACAAAGTAATAATAACAACACTCACACTTATCATAATCACATCAATTAAAATTAAAGAAAAAGAAAATGTCTTGAAAACAGCTAAAGAAAAATGATGTATTACTTATAGGACAATACTTTGAAAGATTATGATTTCTCATAAGAAACCACTGAGTACAAAAAGATTTGGAATAATATTTTTAAAGTGTTTAAAGAACAGAAAGACCAACCCAGAATTCTATATCCAGCAGAAATATCCTTCAGAAATTAAGGTGAAATAAATTGAGGTAAACTGTGAATTCATTACCAGCAATTTTGTTTTAAAAGAATTACTAAAGGAACTTCTTCTGATAAAAGAGAAATTATACCAGAACATCAGTAATAAAGAGGAACAAAAATGGTAAATATATAGGTAAATATAAGTGACTACTCTTTTCTTCTAGGGATTGTTAAAATAGTTTTGAATGATGACAGCAGAAATTATAAGTGTCTGATGGAGATTTCAGTGTACGTAAGTATAATACATAAGAAAATTTAGAAACAAAATGAAGAGGGTACAGGGAGCCTATATATGGTTGTCAAAATGTCTACATTCCATTTGAAGTAGTAAAAATTGATTCTAAATCGACTGTGAAAAGTGAAATATTGTGTTTTCTACAACCACCACTAGAAAATTATACAAAAAAATAAGAGGAAAAATATTGATAAATATATATAGAAGAGATAATGAATAACTGCACTACAGTATGCTCTTCAAAGAGTGTCCTGACAATGGCAGGGGTCATTCTTCACTCATTTATTAATGATTCAATTCCTGCAATATAGAATATATCCCTGAGATGTTCATTAACTAATCCAACAAGGTGTCATGGATTTAGAGCTGATTCTGTGCTTTCATATACTAGGGGAGAAAAGGAGAATAGATTGCATTTAAATGGAGTACTAAAAATATTTAAGTAATTCAGAAAAAAAGCAGAAGGCAACAGAGCAACAACAACAAAAAAGGGAACAAACAGAAAATAAATATTACAACAGTAGTCATAGATCCAAGTTAATAGTTACATTAAATATAAATGGTCAAAACATACCACTTAGGGGCACCTGGTTGGCTCAGTCGGTAAAGCATGTGACTCTTGACCTCAGGGTTATAAGTTCAAGTCCGACGCTGAGTGTAGAGATTACTTAAAAATAAAATCTTTAAAAGAAAACATACCACTTAAAAGACAGATTGTCAAGATGACCACATGCTCTCGAAAAACTCACTTCACATATAGTGATAGAGGTAGGATAAAAGTTAAATAACTGGTAAAGGTGTACTCTGCAAACACAACCAAAAGAAAATTGGATTGGATATACAAATATCAGACAAAGTAGTCTTCAGAGCAAAAATAATTACCAGGAATAAAGAGAGACCTTGAAATTGATAAAAGGGTCAATTTATCAAGATGACATAAAATGCTAAATATGTACGTAGCTAACAACACAGCTTTCAAAAAAACAAAAAGCTTAAAGAACTTCAAGAGAAATAGAAAAATACGCACATTATGTAGGAGACTTCAAAACTCCTCTTTCAGTGATTGATGGTACTAGTTGGTAGAAAATCAAAGATGCTGGAGAAAAACCATTCTCCAACTGGAGCTATTTGATGTTTATGGAACAGTCCTCCCAATAACAGCAGAATACACATTCTTTTTAAGTGCACGTGTAACTTTTACCAAGGTAGATGATGTAATGGGTCAAACCTTAATAAGTATAAAAGAATTTAAATCATAGAAAATATGTTATATGACTTTAACGATTTAAACTAGAAATCAATAAAGACAAATGGAAAATTTTCAAATACATGGAAATGAAGCAACACTCCTAAATAATCTGTGGGTCAAAAAGAAAATCACAAGGAAAATCTGAAAATATTTTGAACTGAACAAAAATTAAAATACACAAATCAAAATTTGTGAAATGCAGTTAATCAATGCCTAGAGGAAGATTTATCACATGAAAAGCTCACATCAGAAAACCTAACCAGTAAATGTGGACCACTGTTTGAAATGCTTCCATAAAGTTTTACAGTTCTTTAGGAAAAGAGGTGAAAAGTATGAACATTTGTCGAGTTACCTACTATCTGGTCAGGGCTTTTTAGCTGCCCAGATAAACAATCAATGTGCCAATGGAGAGATGGGTAGATAGATGAAGTAACAAATAGAAAGACGATTGGTAAAGTAATTTTTAAAAAATCTCATCGAGCCATGGTTCAACTGCACTATATGTAAAATTCATAGAAAAATCACAGTCTTCCCATCATACAGGTGTTTCCAAAACTTAGCACATCATAACTATTATCTAGAATGCTTGTTAGAGCCACGTATGCCCAGCTTCCTTCTTAGAAGAGTCTAGTTTCGTGGATCTATGGAGGAAAATGGCCTCTACTGAGCTACCCAGTGACATTCATGCCAAGGAAAATTGTGGAGAGGCTAAAACATACCACTTGTAATAAAGATGAAGTGATGTAAGACGGGGATTTTTGCAGCTCACGACAATACAGAAAAATGCATCAAACCCTATACAGTAGAAATTATGTTATATGATTAATGTAGCAGTACCTCATACGAATGGGGGTGGTGATCATTAATGATCAACAGATGACCTGTGCTGTGTCTGTGAGGGTGTGAATCACTGCCAAGATGGTGAATCAGCTATGAGTGGGGAGAGGTCAGGATAAGGTCACCTGTTTGGGTTTCTCAGGGCAGTTGTATAGGAGCCCGGAGGAAGTCCTCTGAGATATATTTTATTATTTCATTCAACAAATATTTCTGGAACTGTAATAATTTAAATTTTCCTGAGGCATGGATTTGAATATTTTTTGGTGGTCATATAGAGTGAGCATTACTCTCAGAAGCAACCCAATCAACCATCTAGAATGTGCCTTTCTTCATTCTTTATGACTTACATCATGAATTTTGTGGAATAATACGAGTTTTGTGCCATGATATGATCCCCCCCAAAAAAGTCTATCATCAAAGTTAAAACGTGGTTTACTAACACTGTGAGAATATGAGCAAAAATCTCCATGAAATGATTTGGAAACAAACATAAAAAAGATTTGTATTGGTTTCCAAATTATTTATTTCCAAATCACAAATTTCCCTATTTGCTAAAAGTCATGGATTCAGTCCCTCAGGAATATTGAAGGCCTATAGAATATTACTTCATTATGCTAATTATTAGACCTAACATGACACACATAAATAGACACACATAAAAATATCACCCAGAATTGGAGGGAAAAGCCATGATTATTTAGTACATATATTTTTTAAAAGCTTAATTATTTAAACAGCATTAAGTTTCTTAGATTTATTTGATTACTTCCCACTTACCTTTGAATATAATGGCCCAGCTTCACTCAGTCTGGGAGTGTAATAAGCATTGTGTTCAATAGAGAAAATTTGCTTTGATCTAATAGGAAGAGCTACTATGCAGCTTCAAGAGATAATGAGTAACTGCACCACAGTATGCTCTTCAATGAGTGTCCTGACCATGGCAGGGGTCATTCTTCACTCATTTATTAATGATTCAATTCCTGAAATATAGAATATATCTCTGAGATGTTCATTAGCTAATCCCACAAGGTGTCATGGATTTAGAGCTGATTCTGTGCTTTCATATACTAGGGAGAAAAAGGAGAACAGATTGTGTTATGACACCTCGAAATTTGTTGATGACATTCTTTAATCTCAGGGCATTAAACACTTCATAAGTATTCCAAAGTTCCTTTTGAGCTGATGAAATATATTATTAATTAATTCTATCTCTCCTTCCAATGCTTACTCCAGGAAGTCACTATTAATCCAAGAAAATTGTCGGGGAAGAATGCCATTTGCCAAACGGACTCACTTTGGGGATAAAAAGTGTGAGGAGGAGGAGTCATGATATAGATTAAGGACAAAAGAGAAAAAATACCTCTATACAACTACTATAATGTTTAAAATTAAAAAGACTAAAACTACCAATATTGGCAAAAATGTGAAGCAATTGGAACTCTCATTCATTGATGGTAGAATATAAACTGGTTCTACCACTTTGGAAAACCAGAAATAGAAACTAAACGTACACTTATCCTATGTCCAAAAATTCCATTCGTAGGTGTATATAGAAGAGAAATGATCACATATGCCTACCAAAAAAGAAAAAAGACTTGTACGTAAATACTCAGAACAACTATATTCGTGGAGCACCTGGGTAGCTCAGTCAGTTAAGCATCTGCCTTCGGCTCAGGTCACGATCCCAGGGTCCTTGGATCGAGCGCCGTGTCAGGCTCCCTGCTCAAGGGAGAGCCTGCTTCTCCCTCTCCCTCTGCCCCTCCTCCCTGCTCATGCTTTCTCTCTCTTTCTCTCTCTCTCTCTCTCACTTGCTCCCGCTCTCTCTATCTCAAATAAATAAATAAAATCTTAAAAAAAAAAAAGAACAACTTTATTCATACTAGCCAAATATACGATTATAGAAGAATGGCTAAGTTGTGGTAGTGCACGTGGTGAACACTACACACCCTACAAGTTATAAGAAATTTCTGACATATGCAACAACATAGAAGAAATTTCAAATGCTTACACACTATGGGATTCCATTTACATGAAGTTCAGGGAACTTCTGGAGTGATGCTAATTTTCTATATCTTCATCTTACATTGGTGTGTACATATGTAAAAATCCACCAAGCTCTACTCTTAATATTAGTGGACTTCGTGCTAGTTATTCCTCAATAGAAAATAAAATGATAACATAAAATAACATAACATAAAGCAGAGAAGTGTAGGATGTGTTCAGGGGTTGGAGAGTACCCACAGGAGGTTCAAAAATGTAAAAATCTTTTCTTCCTCGTGGTTCCTTTTCTTGGCTTTTCTTGCTCAGCTTAAGCAGCTGGGTGTTAAGGGACTGGTACCCTTTTCTTAGAAAAGGGGTTTCCTGTCCTAACAGAACTCATCTGGGGCCAGAGGGAAGAGATTAGAGAAAGTATATGCATCAGCCTCTTGAGGTACAAAAGTAGCCCAACCAAGACAACAAAGGAAGAATATCACTTAGGCCAAGGTCAATGCTTTGATTTCTATTAAGGGTGTCCCTGGAGGAATCTCTTTGAGCCAGTCCCAGGGACCTGGTGAGGTAGTTCTAACCACAATTAGCAGCTGGTAAGGATTTGGGGATTTGAGGTTCTGCTAATCTCTCTCTCTCTCTTTTTTTTTTATCCAAAATACAACCAACAGAATTAGTCTTCTCAAGGCTTTGTTTGGATTTTTGATTGGGGAGGGGAAGTTGGCTCCAAGGAACACAAGGAGCTCAAGGGAAAAGGAAGATTACTGAACGAACGACAAGAATCTAAACAGAAAGTATAACAGGACACCCGAGGAAAGGAAGTGGAAAGTGAAGCAAAAACTGAACAGAGATGCCTTCTCTGCTCCTTTCTCTGTCTTGCTTCTCCTTCTATGCCTGTGATTCTCCCACTACAGAGCGGTCTGGTCTACATACAGGTCTGCATGCTCAACGTGACCGTGCTTAAATGGGTGGCGACATGGTACCTTCAACCCCGGAATGTGGTCCTCCACTTCGAAACAGTTTACTCTGTTCATTAGTGATGGACCATGAAACTTTGTTAAGCTTTTTATAAGCTTTCAGGAGCTGGTTGTTGGGCTAATTCTCAGGGCCTTCTGTATCAAGACGCTAGATTAAACACAGGATTAAATTTCACAGAAACATACAAAGACTACTAAAGAAATATCTGTCTATGTACATTTCATAAGTATATATACAGACAAAAACCCACACATGAATGTTTACAGCAGCTTTTTTCATAATTGCCAAAAACTGAAAGGAACCAAAATGTCCTTCCATAGGTGGACGGAAAACAAATTGTGGTGTGTCATACAACAGAATACTATTCAGTGATAAAGAAGATTCTTTAAAAATCTGTGGATCAAGCTACCCCCAAATACGGATGAATCTTGAACACATATTTTTTTTTTTTCTTTTTAAGTAGGCTCCATGCCTGGCATGGAGCCCACCCAAGGCTTGAACCCATAACCCTGAGATCGGGACCTGACCCGAGATCAAGAGACAGACGTTTAGCCGAGGAGCCATCCCGGCGCACCTTGAACACATATTATTAAGTGAAGGAAGCCAGTCTGAGAAGGTTACATACTGTATGATTCCATTTACATGACATTTTGGAAAACTGTAGAGACAGTAAACAGAACGGTGGTTGCCAGGAACTTGGGTGGAAGAGAAGGTGGAGGCCAGCCATGCTCAGCAGGGAGTCTGCTTCCCCCTCTGCCTGCTCTGCCTGCCGCTCCCCCTACTTGTACTCACTGTCTCTCTCTCTGACAAATAAATAAATAAAATCTTAAAAAAAAAAAAAAAGGTTGAAGCCGGGTTGAAGATTGAAGGGGCTTTGTAGAATGGTGAAAATATTCTGTGTGACACTACAATGGTGGATACGTGACTGTGAATTTGTCAAAACCTATAGGACTTCACAGCACAAAGAGTGAACCCTCATGTATGCAAATTTAAAAAACCATTTAGGAGGTCTGCGATCTCAGGAATGGAATTGTGACAAGGAAATCTAACTCTATTATAAATGTATGGAATAACCTCTTTGAAGGGGATGGGTAAGCAACTTTAGAAATGAGAGGAGAGGCACCTGGGTGGCTCAGTTGGCTGAGCGCCCAACTCTTGGTTTCGGCTCAGGTCATGATCTCAGGGTCATGGGATCCAGCATAGAGCCCTGAACTCTGTGTAGAGTCTGCTTCAGATTCTCTCTTTCTCCCTCCACACCCCCACCAAATAAATAAATAAAATCTTTAAAAAAAAGGAAGGAAGGAAGGAAGGAAGGAAGGAAGAAAGAAAGAAAGAAAGAAAGAAAGAAAGAAAGAAAGAAAGAAAGAGGGAAAAAGAAAGAGAGAAAGAAAGAAGTGGAGTCTGTAAGGCCAAAGCAAAGGGAACCGTATATATGTGCTGTACTCTAGTTGATAAAGTTATTTCCCATGGGATGCAGGTTAATAATTCTGAAACCACTACACACACCTCCTGGAATTGTACAATTAAGTAAATGGATGGTGGATGGCAGGAACCAGACAGGAGGTACAGACATGTCAGAGGAGACTAGAATGATCCATGTAGCAATGGACTGGAGTTGGAGTCATCCAATATGAGCTCCTCTTTAGCTTAATACAGATTGAAATGGATACATATAGAAATATTTACACATATATATCGTCGCTCTGTCATCTGGGAGGGTCTAGAAGCAACAAACCCCAGTAACAACAAGCACACCTAGCAACCCAGATCTAGTACCATTCTCCAGTAAAAGACACCAGGGATCCCTGGAGAAATGGCTGACTCTAGGACCAAGACAGAGAATATATAGGATGCGTCTGGAGCATCTTGTGCCAAAAAGTAAGTAAATTCTCAAAAAACAAACAAAAAATGCCAAAGAGATCCAGGAGCCAACTGAAGGAGCTTCCAAGAGCCAAAGCCATTGCACTTTGAGCAACAAAAGAAGGAATACAGGATTGGATTATAACCCAAAGTATAAGATAAATATTCATGAGACCATACTGATATAAGTAAATGATTGAATTAATTGCTTGATTAATTGATCAGGGAAGAATAGACAAAATTTTCTATGTGACAGAATTCCAAATAATTCATGCAGCTCTTCCCCACCGTGGCATGTTCACACAGCATAACTCCCCGCTTCTTTTTTTTTTTTTTAAGATTTTATTTATTCATTTGAGAGAGAAAGAAAGAGAGTACATGAGCAGGGGGAGGGGCAGAGAGAGAGAGAGAGAATCCCAAGTGGACTGCACACTGAGCACCACGTGCAGAGCTGGATGTGGGGCTCGATCCCACAACCCAGGAGATCATGACCTGAATCGAAACCAAGGGTCTGCTGATCAAATGACTGATCCACCCAGGCGCCCCTCACAACTCCCCATTTCCTCAGTGTTTGCTGGACACTGTGACTTCCTTCCCAAGAGGACAGTCTGCACAGGGTAAACTGAGTAATTTTACAGTGCAGAAACCTAACAGACACTACCTCCCACCAGGAGATCGAGGTCGACATCAATATTGATGTCATCTTGACAACGTATGAACCTTTGATATGATGTGATGAGAATGTCACGGCTATCTCTGTGGTCTTCCTTCCAAACACCCATAACCCCATTTAGTTATGAGACAAACATCATACAAAACCCAGTTGAAGGAAATTCTATAAAAATACCAGTACTCTTTAAAACTGTCAAGGTCATCAAGAACAAGAAATGTCTGGTGAATTATCACAGCCAAGAGAAGCCTAAGGAGACAGGACTGATGTAATATGGTATTTTGGATGGGATCCTGGGGCAGAAAAAGGACACGGGTAAAAAGTAAGGAAACCCAAATAAAATATGGATTTTAACTATCTAACAATGTATCAATAGCAGTTCATCAGTTATAACAAATGCACCGAACTAATATGAAATTGTAACAACAGGGGAACCTGAAGGATAGGGTACATGGAACCCTCTGTATTATCGTTAGAATTTTTTCCTAAATCTAAATCTATAATAAAACAAAAATTTTATTAAGAAAAAACATATCTAGCTTAAGAGCAAGAAAAGGAAATCTCCTTGTGCAGGAAACAGAGAAGAAATCCACAGGAGTGCACAGGAGCTGAAGCCGTGTGTCCAAAGTGATGCCCAGGAACTGGATACGGCAGTGCCCGTTAGGAATACCAAGCAAGGAGCCAGCACTGGGCTCCCCATGCGAACTGGAACTTGGGAATTATAAGTCCACTAATAAAAACACAGACACCCTTATCCTTCAAACTGGAAATTAGCCTTTTGCCTTAGGTAATGATGCGAAACGGGTCCCTTGTGTGAGCTCAGAACACAAAGGTTATGTGTGACTACATGCGGACCCTGAATCTGAACTGTAAGGGTAATAGAAGCCCGAGAAAATGCACTTACATAAAAACTGACATGGAGCCAGCAAGATCCACAGAACCAAGTGCAGGCAAATGTAAAAACACCCCATTAGGAGCTCCTCATAGCCCAAGGCACAAGGTCCAAGGTGAACGCACAGTCAGAAATGCCAGGGGCGCCTGGGTGGCACAGCGGTTAAGCGTTTGCCTTCGGCTCAGGGCGTGAGCCCAGCGTTATGGGATCGAGCCCCACATCAGGCTCCTCTGCTATGAGCCTGCTTCTTCCTCTCCCACTCCCCCTGCTTGTGTTCCCTCTCTTGCTGGCTGTCTCTCTCTGTCGAATAAATAAATAAAATCTTAAAAAAAAAAAAAAAAAGAAAGAAAGAAATGCCAAAGCTTGCGAGAAAGTTCTATACCATGGTGGACGGTAGCTGGAATCAACCAGTGGGGGAATTCACACTTCAGGAGTTACAGACACTGGAACAATGTCAAAGAGACTCTTATTGTGAATGTTTAAAAATGTTCTAAGGAGGACATGTCATCTGCAGACCAAGAACAGGAGTTATAAAATAAATCTAGTGTATTAAAAAAGGAAGAATTAGAAATCTTGGGTGTGAGGGGCGCCTGGGTGGCTCAGTCATTAAGCGTCTGCCTTCGGCTCAGGTCATGTTCCCAGGGTCCTGGGATCGAGCCCCGCATAGGGCTCCCTGCTCAGTGGGAAGCCTGCTTCTCTCTCTCCCACTCCCCCTGCTTGTGTTCCCTCTCTCCCTGTGTCTCTCTCTGTCAAATAAATAAATAAAATCTCAAAAAAAAAAAAAGTCTTGGGTGTGAGAAATAGGGTCACTAAGAAAAAAATTTCAAAAAAAAAAAGTTTTCTGTGATGGTTCTTTTTTTTTTTTTTTTTAAAGATTTTTATTCATTCATTCGACAGAGATAGAGACAGCCAGCGAGAGAGGGAACACAAGCAGGGAGTGGGAGAGGAAGAAGCAGGCTCATAGCAGAGGAGCCTGATGTGGGGCTTGATCCCATAACGCCGGGATCACGCCCTGAGCCGAAGGCAGACGCTTAACGACTGAGCCACCCAGGCGCCCCTCTGTGATGGTTCTTAACTCTGGTTAGAACATCATAATCACTGTCAGGCTTCACCAAATACTGATGTCCATGTCCTGACCCACACCAATCAAACTAGAAACTCTGGGGGCAGGACCAGGCATTGACATATATTTAATCTGCAGGATGATTCTAAGATGTAGCCGGAACTATGAAGTACTTCGTTAAAGAACTTACTAGAAACAATTGTGAAGAAATAGTCAAAGTAGTTAAAGAGGAAGTATATGAAAAGCCCTTTTGGGCGAGTAGATAAACAAAAAGAATCCAGTCCTAGCCACATCAGAGGGAAATATGAAGAGAAAATGCCAGAAGTAGATGTGGCTGGAGGGCAATGACGCATCTCTAGGGTTGCTGTGTTTGTTACAAGTGGGTGCAGTTGTGCTCAAACAAACAAGATTACTTACATGCGAGTGCTGTCGTAGGGCTGGCAGACAGCACGATGAACAAGGCACCGTGAGAGAACTCCAGGGAGGGGGGCACCGGCACCTACGTGTAGGGCTGCGGCCGGTCGCTTGGAGGGCCCCAGTTCTGCAGCACTCCCCCTCTCAATCCATTTTGCCTTGTGACTTTACAGTTCTTTGCACAGTTTACTTCCCAATGCCTTAAAAATGGGGGCGACCTTGAGACTTTCTCGGGCCCCTAGAATTCACGGGTCTTGACCTGTTCCAGCTGTAAGTCTAGGCCTCCAGAGGCTGTGAGTTTCTGGCACATTTGTGCCTTCACTCTGATAACACGCCCAGGCTAGCCTTCTAGAGAAGAGGTATGGGGAGCAGAGCGGAGTCACCCCAGCCAGGAATGTGAGTGACCCCGGCAGAGCTGACTACCCTAGACGCGTGACACTGATTATTCCTGTAGGCCACACAGACACCACAGTTCACAGCGCCCCACGTTCCAACTGGGGCAGAGAACACAGACCGTAACAGCAGCGAAACAACTCCAAATTCTAAAATCTTTCTCCTTGTACCATATGAAACTGGTTTCCTCGGCTTCCCGGAGCTCCAGCTAGCTCTGTCTGGCAAACGTGTTGGTGGCAAAAGCTGTGAAGGGTGGTGGCAGCTGAAATCTCTTGCCCTTAAATAGTTGTCAGCTCAAAACTAGAAACAGTAAATACTGCGAAGTCTGTCTTAAACCGCAGCCCAAAGGAGCAGCAGAAATTGGATGCTTCATGGAAATGATCTTTAAGTAAAGGTTGAAGACAACAGCCTTGGGGACAGTTTCAAATGGTGGCTCAAGTCAGAGTTGTCTGATGGGAAGCATTGCCAGTCTGGGCTTCCCGTGGTTCCCCTGCTCAGAGACACATCATGAAAAAGAGAGTTCGGAGTTCATCTCCGTATT
Organism: Ursus maritimus; assembly: GCF_017311325.1. Taxonomy (NCBI): domain Eukaryota; kingdom Metazoa; phylum Chordata; class Mammalia; order Carnivora; family Ursidae; genus Ursus; species Ursus maritimus. Next base: position 92,650,657 of record NW_024425563.1, on the reverse strand, counting down.
CAGAGAGCCTGAGAAAACCCACAGGATTTGAAAATGTCCAGGTAAAGCCTCTACTTGCGGTTGCATTCACCAGACTTGAAAAGATAATAGATCAAGTGAAGAGCTGAACTTTTTCTCGAAGCTTCCATGCATTGCACCAAGCCGCACGCCCCTCTCCGAGAGACTGCGGGCTTGGGGTGGGGCTGTGATTTGGGGTTCTGAAAGCGAGGTGCCCTGGCGGAGGGGCTGGCAGCTCTGCCCGACAGCTGCGGCAGTACTCAGTCTGCAAGAGGGCAGATGGCCCTGGCGAGGGGGACTGGGGGCCCCGGGGCACCAGGGGTGAGAGCACCGCAGCCCGGCTGCGAGTGAGGGCCGGTGCGCTCGCCCGGGACTGGACCAGCCAACCGGACGGGGCCGGCGGCCTGCGGTCGGAGTCAGCCGGGGTGTGCCCGGAGACGAGTTTTCCGTAAACGCGGCTCTCCCTCAAAGCCCTTGGGGGCTGGCTGCCCAGCGGGCGGACATTCCTAGAAGCGGTGGGGACGCGGCTCGCTCCAGGCCCCGCCCCGGCTGCCGGGCAGAGCAACCGCAGACCCTTGTTTTCCTTCTCCCCGAAGTGACCCTCCCCGCTCACCACCCGCCCAGTCCGAGGCCGTCGCCGCAGGCGGGCCCCTCGCTGGTCACCTGTCACCGCGCCCACGCGTCCTCGACTTCGCCTTCGTGGGCCTCAGACGGTGCCATCAAACAGTTTCCCTTCGGCTTTGCCTCTGCAGGAGCTGCTGCTGCTCTCAGTCCCCCGCATATTTCAGACCCTGCAGGGGGGACGGGGTGGGGGGGCTTGCCTTTTACCCGGGAGAGCGCTGCCAAGGTGTGGCCAGAGCACCCGCCTGCCCGGGGCACTTACGGGTGGGGTTAACAGAATGTCATGCTAGCAGTTCCTGATGTGAAGCTGTCCCATTTCTCATGAGAATGCTCGAGGTCGTATACAAAATAGTCCCATTTTGTTACCACATCGACAGTCTGCACATTCTGTCCCATGGGCCTTGTGCACTGGGACTTCGGTGAAGCATCCGCGAGGACAAGTCTCGAGCCTGCACAGGTGTGAAGTTGACTCCTCACTCGGAGCTGTTCAGCGCTTCATGCCTCAGTTTTCTCATCTATGCAGTGGGACTGTTAATAATACTTGTTTTCATAGTACCTGCTCTTCCTGTTAAAAAAGATCACCCATGTTAAACGCTTAGCTCAAGGCTTGGCACAGTAAATAGTCAATGTTAGTTAGCTATTATTGTAATTACTTCTTCCATAGATACTATGGCAACAATTACAATCTTTCGAGTTCACTTAATTGGTGAGCTACTCGAAACCTTTTCAGAAGTAAAGTATCTTATAAGCAAAGCCTTTTGGTTTTCATATTTTTCTGATGAAATACAAGAGAAACTGACAAAGACAAACTAACGAATTAAAGCAAAGAGACTCAGTAGCAGAAAAACAAAGGCAGGATGATCAATTTTAATGTCAAACAGGGCATAGATATTAAGGGAAGACAGTCATTTTTTGTGTTCATTAAAGACAACATCTACGTTGAAGTTTAACAGTAGAAAACAGAGATGCCAACAATTTTATGTTTCTAATTTTGTAAACACTTTCTTAAAAATGACTTTCGAAATTGTACGAAATTCCAGCCTCACAACCAGACTGTGCCCCTGAAAACATAAAGCAAAAACTGTTAGAAGTATAAGGAAGTTAAATAAATTAAGCTTTCTTATTTGACTAGAAATAGGTATAAGTGAATATTTAACAACAAAGGAAGATGGCCAAGATCTGGTGCCTAGGAAGAAAGAACACAAAGTTTCTAATGTAAGTGTATGTCCTGAGGTCAAATAAATTTGAAAAACACTAAGACCAGTTCCCCTTGGAGATTCCCCTTTAAAATCTTAATTAGCATATTAAATAAAGGCTATAAGAAATCCAAGGACTGAGCGTAATTCTTAAACCCAGTTTTTCCACCACTTTTATTTGAGCATGGGGTATTCTTTTTCACAACACCCTTATTAAATTTCTATCAAACAATTTAATAGACACATTTTGGGATATGTTAACCTAAAAGCATTCCTATTAAAATGAGATAAACAAAAAGGAAGGATAATATCAGCCATATAATATACATTATATAACTCTGTATATACTATATAAAAGGCTGCTGGAAAGAACACCAAGTATTTTCACAGACGGCATTTTTCTTTTTAGATCACTAAAGGTGATAATTGAAAAAATTAGAACTATTGTAATATTTAGGATCTATAAAAGATAAATATATTAAAAACCAACCTTTCATATATGATCTCTATAACACCTTAGGAAATAGCATGAATAAAAATATTTTATTCACAGTAATGAATGACTTAACTACCTAAAAATGACCTTTCAACTTGGTTCATGTTACGTCCTCTGCAAAACCTTGCCTGATCTGCCTTTCCCTGTCCTCCAGTCACTTTCCACGCTGTGCCTCTCTCGCTAATAGAATTCATCTCACTGGACCCCAGTCTTCTATCTGCTTTGTCGCTTTTCCCCACCGCACACACATACCTCAGCCCCTCCCGAGCTGGGAGTATGTTTACTAATGTAGTATTACCAATGGCTGGTTAAGGGGTGCTCAAAAGTGTTCATCTGTGTAATTGATCAACCAACTACAGGAATCTCACAAGAATGTAAATATCCATCTCTTTCAGGTCAATTTCTTTGACAGTCTTTTTGTCTGTTATCTATCTATACTGATAAAAGTTTTACATTTAAAAGTCTCCTCCTTTAGCGGCGCCTGGATGGCTCAGTCGGTCAAGTGTCTGCCTTCAGCTCAGGTCATGATCCCAGGGTTCTGGGATCCACCCCCGTGTCGGGCTCCCTGCTAAGCGGAGTGTCTGTTTCTCCTCTGCCTCTCCCCCAGCTCATGCTTGCTCTCGCTCTGTCTCAAATAAATAAAATCTTTAAAAAAAAAAAAAAGTGTCCTTCTTTAAAGCCATGAGGGGTTGGATTTTAGATTGAATGGAAATTACTGCCTATTTCTTGAAAATTAGAAACCTTAAAAAATCAGTTAAGGAATCAGCAGTATGAATATATCTGGTAAGATGAGAATCCCTCAAAATTGTATGCATTACAGTGGAACATCACATCCAGGTTGCCTGGAAATGCCCTGGTGCTGGAGGCCCCGTCTCTCCGGTCTCCCCGTCTCCCCAGTCTCCCCCCAGTCAGGGGAAGGGCTGCACCCAATTCAGTTTCCATCAGGCCCTGGGTCTTTCACGGCTCTAGGCTTGGGCTGTTGCCGTTTCTCAGCCTTCCCCGAAGCAGCTGGCATCTGGGTTCAGATTGCTTGATGTCTGAGCCCAAGTGTTAATCCCCTACCCACCAGGTCATGCCCACCGTCATTCTACTTTAAAGAGAAAACAGCAAGGGAATCAGGGTCCCTCTCCTGAAGCAGAGCCCCAAAGGCTGGAACCCAAACACGTGATGACAGGGACCTGTGACCTGCTGCTGGTCTTCTGCCCAAGTCCCAGCCTGCCCAAGTGACCCATTCTGGTGTCTGCCATCGGCTTTGGCTCAACAGGCACAAGCAATCGGCAGACCTGTGTCTTCTGGTTGCTGATGGAGTGGGACTATGGAAATAAGTTAATTTTAATTCAGCAAAATTGCTTGCGTACTTTCGTAGACGATGCCACCCCCTCAAAAATTAAACTTTACTTCTGAGGCATACTGAACTCACAGGGTTTGTCTTGTTTTGCTTTATTTTGTTTTGTTTGGGTAGGCATTTTGCACTAACTCAGTACTTTAATCTGAGAATTCAAAAGGGATTTAAAAATGATGGAAACCATATTGCTCCCATCTTGTAGAAGGGAAAGTAGACTCACTTCAGGGCACCGAGTTCAGACACGAATCACCAGTAACTGAGCTTGATGGCTTCTCCATTGTGCATTCTATATTCTCTCTTGTGATTTGTGTCATAGACGAACAAGGCACAGAGCATCAGGGAAGAGTCCTCCTTGATAATCAGTGAGTAGAAACTATTAAGCAATTACCTTTTTCCCAAAGGTCATGTCTTCCATTCTTACCATGAGCGTTAACCTATAATAAATATATAATTAAAGGCAAAAAAAAAATTAAGGTTTTTTGAAAGGTGTTTTTTGTGGGATAATTTACCCACAGGCAGTCATTTATTAAGCACCATGTTTAGGGAGCTAATAAGTTCATTTTGACTATAAGTAATTTGAGAACCAGATCACTTAATCGTATGAATTCAGTGATACCCTATGGACTTTTCAAATACATACTTTAACCAGATCATAGCAGCTACTTTATGTGTGAAGGGCCGCGTACTGACCAAATGGCTCATAATTTTTATATATTGCATCCCACTTGCCTATTGGCTCAAATTACATGATTAATTCCTTGAGAATATTGTAGGTGCCTAATAACAGCTTGTTGAATGAATGAAAGATATTGGAAGTTCAGGGAGATCAGAGTATCCAGTTACAGGACCAAACATGGCAACAGGGGCAGCTTAAAACACACAACTGAAAGGAATGAAGACCGAATTAGATGCTTCCACCCACGGATCAGGCACGTTTCCCTGGCTCGGGCACCCAGAGGGGTTTGGCGGGGAGACATTCAGAGCATAAGCACATGCTCTCTGCTATCTCTGAGGGGTGAGTCAATGCGGATCCCCCGGGGGCATTTGCCAACTCTCCCCTTACTCTCTTCCAGGACACCATAATCGGCCCAGGGGCTGCTAGAAAAAGCCCCTGAGAACAGTTAGAATTGATAAAAAATTTCAGGCCAAAGGAACCCCGAACAGAGTTTTCTTTTATTCTGCATTCTCTTTTGTCTTAGAAAGAACCAGGAGATGATACTATTTCTGGAAAGCCAGGATTTAGCTCATTGTGTGTGTGTGTGTGTGTGTGTGTGTGTGTGTGTGTGTGTTTGGGGGTTTTTTTTAGGCAAGTAATTATTAAGAGAGCATAGCCTTTTTATTGTTCTAAATCCAGTGAAGCAGATGCCCCTAATATGACCTCTGGAGGCCCCGCCAGCTGAGGCTCAGCGTAGCAAATCCCAGTGAATCCGCCATTGTCATAACCTCTGCCTGTCCCTCAGTTCCTCTCCCACTTCCTGGCCCTTTACCCTCTCGCACACATGCACACTCTCAAAGCAGCTTCTTACACAGCCCCCGCCACTGAACAGGATGCTTGTCCAAACTAAGAAACCAAGATCTTGTCTTGCATTCCTTCCCAGCGAAAAAGTTCCAAACCTTTTTTAGGAAGGCAGAGTGTGTGTGATATCCAGACATACATACTAGTCTGGAGAGATGGATACCAGGCACTTGCTACCTCGTGCCTTGCCAGGACTTTCTATAATGTTTTTCCTCTTTATTTTTTTCCTTTTCGGATCTGTGTTTGATGAAAATGTTTGCATAATTCCTTAACATTACTGCCAAACAAATACTTGAGAAATAATTAAAGATTCTTGAAATTATCTACCTCGTATATAAAATACATATATACGTATACACACACATATCTCTTAAAATTATATATAAAGCTTAAAAAAGAACCATTTGGAAATGCTTTTTGGCTTGAGAAATGGTTCATATAAGAGCACACCATTGTACAGGGAATCTACCCAGCAGAATCACTGAAGAATTCGGATGATAGAGTAAATGGATACAAAGTTGACATTTACTATATAGAATTCCCACCTCGAGTACACTCAGGACAACCTCACTATCCTATTCAGTCTCTGTCATTTGAAGGGACTTCAACAAAGGACCGTTCCGTGGAGAATGTCAGAGTGGAAAAGAAGGGCATCCCATAGCTCTTGTATTATTGACTTCAAATGGTGGACTTCAGTCTGGGGGGAAAAGGGCAAGAACAAGGTAACGCCCATCACCAAGATGGCAGGCAGGGTTTATAGTAGTAGCAAACCAAGTGGGGGGATTCCAGCTGGGTGAACACTCATTCCAGCAGGATCCCAGGACTCAGATCAGCCAGGTCAGATAAGCCAAGAATGTAAGGAACCAGAAGGTGAGTGCAAGGTGTGTCCTAAGGAGCGCCTGTGGTAGCTAGCTGCTTCTGCTATCAAGTCCAAAGGCAAAGGTTGGATGCAGAAGACGACAAGACCGGGAGGCCTGGAGACTAGGGTGCTACAGAGACAAAGCAGGAGGTGAGGTACGAGGAGAGGCTGAAGAGAAAATCGAACACAACAGCATAAATACGGAAGAGTCTGAAGCCAGTGCTTGGCTCGGGGGTGATTTAGTCTGGTTTAAAGTCATGGTGTCATGGCAAAGACGGGGTCAGTCATTCTCCATTCTGAATTTTCATCTGTTCTTGCCCAACTCTTGCTGCATAGGAGGGGCGTGTCTTTCTCCTGTGAAGGATGACTTTGGAATTGTAAAGGGAAACCAGGCTTTGAGTAGTGGTCAAGAATCTGATGTCGGCAAGGAAGCTGCTAGTATAAAACCTGAACAAGCCAGAGGGAAAAAAATAAAGGTCCAGCATGAGATGTGGAAAAAGGAAGGAGAGAGGACTAGGACAAAGTCACATGGTTAATGTTGCAGCTGAACTGGGTTCTGGAGTAGAGTGAGGAAACCTCCGTTTCCCTGATATTGTTGACTAGCCTTTCCTCTTGAAACTCGTTCTTTGGGTTAGCAGGTGACACTCCGGCTGGCTCGTGCTGCCTTTCGCCTGTTCTCTATCCCTTTGCTTTGTGGATTCCAGTTTCTCTACCTGAGCCTTGTGTTTGCCTTTCTCCAGAGCTCACTACTATATACTCTTCTCACTCTGCATACTCTAGTGGGTGCTTTCAGCCATGCACCGACCTTCAGTTCCTAGTGCCTTCCACACCTGTATCTCCAGCCAGACCACTGTACCCAGTTCTGTCCTGGCATGTCAATCTTCTATGGACTCATAGTTAACATATTCACAACTGAGCCCATCACCTCTACTCTGCAACTGTATCCTTTTCTAGTCCCCATCTCAGGTGACCACATCCCAGTCCACCCATTTGTTCAAGTCAGAAGTCTAGCATTCATTCATTGTTTCTTCCCGCTCCCTAACTCCTAGATCCAACCAACATTTACCTGCTTCCATTGTTTCTATGTCCATTCATCTTCATCCTGTGTCTCCTAAAAATCTCCTATACTACCATTCAGTTTCTGTTTCCAAGGAATTCTTAGCAGTCTACCCTACCTCTTATGCTGACCTTTGACAATTTATCTCCACTCTGCTACATAAATGGCCTTGCAGGTGTAAAAATGTTATCTTGCTACTCACCTGGTCAAAATTTTGAATGATTTTGTATTACTCGTGGGATAAAATCGAGATTCTTTTCAACAAACTTCAGGATCCGGGTCCTACAACTTGCTTTCCCTTATCTTCACATACATTCCCTACCCCTCCCCAACATGTAAGTTTGTCCAACTGTATGACTCTCAGTAGACTTCACATTTCCCGCTCTTTCAGATTCATGTCTTTTGCTATGCTCCTCCATCCGCTTGAAATACCTTCCCTCATTTCCTCACCTGACAAAGCCCTCAGCCAGGACGAGTTACATAATTTGCAGGGCCCGATGTAAAATGAAAATATGGGCTTGTTCAAAAATTGTCAAGAATTTCAAAATGGCAATATGTGGTAGAGCATTTAAACCAAGCACAGAGCCCTTCGAAGCATGGGGCCTGGATCACATCCTCAGGCCCATAAAGGCAGCCCCGTCCTCAGCTTCATTTTCTCTTCCTCTGAATTTCTTCCTAGTTTCTCCATAAGATTTAGATGTCTTCTCTTTTCCCACTATACTCCACAGACCTCTCTACTCTGCCGGTCATCCCGTGGTGTCTTCATTTTTGGTGTGCACGTTTCCTTACGAGCCTCTAACTTCCCGAGGCAGACACTGAGCCTTCGTTAGTGTTGTACAGTCAACATCCAGCACAGCGTATGGTACACAGTACGTCCTCATGATGGATTTGCTGACTGACCACACTCCCTGATCACTGAGCTGCCCCACCTTGTAAAACTTCTTTTCCGTGGGATGGTGGTGTTACATCTTTGTTTTGTTTCATTTTGTATTTACTGATTTGGTTGGTTGGTTGCTTGCTTGGTTGGTTTTAAGAACAGTTCTAAAAGACCACGAGTACCACAATGGGTCAGTATTTCTAGAATTTCTAGAGGTATATATTTAAAAGGGCCCCTAGCTATAACATGGGATGTCTTTAATATCATTTAAACGTGAGCATTAGAAAGAAAATTGAATGACAGGTAACAAATCCTCTTTCATTTATAGTTCCCTTTATGGATTTTGACACCTGCATTATAAGTTATATTTTTCAGATAGTCTGAAAGTGTTCTGTGCTTCAAAGTTATGCTACCACAATAAAACTCAGAAAAAGGCTAAATTTCTTCAACTCCTCTCTTGTAAACTTATATTATCCTTAAGAGTGGCACTCGTGAATTCTTCCCTCCCCACCCTCCAAGGCACTCGTGAATTCTTCCCTCTCCCACCCTCCAAGTATCATTCTTCAAAAGACAGTTCATGCGAAGGGCAAATATACAGAAGATAGATTCAGAGTCCTCTTGTTGAAGCAGAGGTAGGGTTGGGCAGGCAGAGAGCATTTGCTTCTCCATTCTGGCTCTCCCCATCTTCTGCCAAGTAGGTGGTCTTAAAGAGAGAGGGGAGTATTTTATACACACACATACACACACACACACACACACACGTATGTTATGTGTGTATGTATACACTTTTAATACTTTTTTTTTACTCTCAATAGCAATCGATTCAGGACCGAACACGGCGGTCTAATCCGCCAACTTGAGTTTAGCTGAGTAGACAGACTTCCTGAGTAGGAAATCGGGTTATTACTGTGACATTTCTAAACCACAGAGGTAGGTAGGCACGGACGCACGCTTAGTCATCAGGGGATCCAACATCCAGGTGTCATGATATCTATGCAGCTATTGAATTTTCGTGGTAGTTGATGGAGTCCATAGAGGACAGGCTGTTAAATCCCCAAAGTTTCTAAGTTTGAGGAAAGCCTTTAAAGGGTCTTACAAATGCCAAAACAAACTCTTTCTCAGTGATTGCACATTCGGAAATCCATCTGAAAACAATCATCCAAAAACATGGACTAAATATCCATTACATAATTATTTATATTAGCCTAATATTGTAAACAAATGTTCAACACTGTGGAATTATTAGCTGTACTGCAAGTGATGAAATCACATTCGATGGGCTATCGCGCAGCTATTAAAACTGATGTTTACAAAGAGCTTTTTAAAACTTGGGAAGATATTTACATTATGACGCTAAGTGAATTTTGAAGCTTCCACAACGTATGTGCCATATGATCTCAATTATTTCTTACATGTACGAAGAATTGAAGATAAAACATATATAAATTTTACTGTGATTTTTTTCTATGAGATTATAAGTGATTTTTTTTCTTTGCTTTTCTGCTCTATTTTTTCCAGTAAGCATATAGTTTTTCTAATTAGAAAAATATAAGACCTTTCTTTAAAATGTGACATCCCTTGACTTCACCGGTCCTCCCAGGCATGAACGAACATGACATTGATAACAGAAGGGCACAAAGCCATCGTAACAAGATGGGTGGGTCAGGGGCCCCTGGGTGGCTCAGTCGGTTAAGCATCTGCCTTCAGCTCAGGTCATGCTCCCAGGATCCTGGGATCGATCCTGCTGGGAGCCTGGGAGCCTGCTTCTCCCTCTCCCTCTGCCCCTCCCTCTGCTTGTGCTCTCTTGTGCTCGCTCTCTCTCTCTCTCAAATACATAAAAAAAAAAAACAAAAAGATGGGTAAGTCAGCTAGAACCAGAGCTGACAAAATTCAGAGTTGACTAATTGAACATAATAAAAAAATAAATAAATTCACAGAGCCCAATTTGCAGAAGCATGGTAAAATGGAGATTACTCTTCGTGAAAAGTGAGAAAACTCTTAATAGATTGCCAGTTACAATTTTATTATGCTACTCTCTAGAAGCCAGGAGAAGCATCCTTCTTTGTTTAACAGAAAGGGGTGAGGAGAAGCTCGGAGGCTAAATCTGTGATGAAATGCAGCATTTGAATGTGGCAAACACAGCGAAGAACTGAAATGTGGTTAACTTATTTGGTTCTAAGTTTCAGAGACTCACTCAAGTTAGTTGAACTAAAAGGGCTATTGATTAAGGACACACATGGAGTGATAAGGGATACAGAATCTCATGGAGAGCAAAAGAGGGAGAGTGGGTAACAAGAATCTGTAATTAGAGCAAATTTCATGGACACTAGACCAGAAGGGGGCTTTAGGCCTAAGTGTTTTCTAAAGACCGCAGCAGCAAGAGTCCACATTGCATCGCTGGTGTTCCTGTATTCATACAACTGAGACCCTCTGGACATTTGTTTTTTGTTTTTGTTTTTGCTTTTGTTTTTCCTATTCTGGTATCAGCTGACATCTATACCTTATATCCTGTATGTTTTCTGAATCACATATCTTCTGCTTCTGTCCCTCACCAGTTGAGTTTGCATATGAGTCATGATGGCCACCCCAAATTTCCATGACTACATGACATTCTGTGAACTCTGACTCTCATTGAAGAGAAGCCGAATGCGTCATTCTGTCTGTATTCCTAGTTCAAGAAGGAGTTGCAGTGCCCCCGCCCTTCTATTCACAGTAAACCACTTTATAAGCCCCTAATATGCTTATGGGTTCCTGTGTTCTCTCCTTGTCCATGAGACAAATCTTCTACCTGTGACTGGCCACCAAGAAACACTCTTAGGTTGAGTGGTGTCACTCAGGAGAGAGTGGAGGAGAAAGGTTATAACACAGGGATGGCACCAAGACTTTATGCCTAAAATCCTAGGAACAACTATTGAATGAGAAGGGATTCTATTTGCCTGATGAACATTTAAGGTAAAGAATACTGTTTCTGGAAGGTTGGCGTGTCTGCCTTGAGTCAAATCAGTATCATTCAACCTACAGACCAGGATGGCTGTATAAGCTAGTTTGTACCTATTTGTTAATAAAGGTTTAGTGAATATTTTTATGTACAGAAGAAAAAGGATACAAGATTTACATATTTAGCTGGGAAGCAGACCACATTCCTGATTCCTTATTGTGTTTCATACGTGCTATTCCATATATGATCAGGTTAACTACAGGAATGGTAACATCTCACCTGCAGTAGATTTTCTTAAGTAGTTTTGCCTAAACACAAGTTACCTTAGTTACTCAGGACACTGATGGCGACTTGTTCAGGACCTGAAATAAAACAATGGCATTCTTTCTTCTCCCCCTGACTACTATTTAGATTGCTTTGGGCAAAGTTACAAGCAAAAAAGAGTAGAAATCTTGCTTTGGCATCTAGATGTCTGCGTTGGACTGAGAGTCTGAGATGAAAACAGTTGAAAGGAAAATATGGCCTTAATGGGAAGGCCAATGCCAATTTTGCAAGAGAAATATTCCCTGATGGCCCTTTTCATGGCAGGATCAACTGGGCCTCAATGCCCCGTAGGCCTTATGATTCCATTAATTTCATGGCTTGACAAGAAATGTTCATATCACTGTTTGGTGCTTGAGGATTGGAGGGAAGGGATGTTAACATTTATCAAGTGCATCCTGCAATAGTAGGTCCCAATCATTATCTCACTTAAACCTCAAAAAAATGCTGGGAGTTGGGTGTGAGGATGGCAATGTCTCAGGACACCCAGTCTTAGAAGGCTAGCCTTAAAAAAGCCTAATAGGGCAAGATGGGATTACTCTTACTTGCCAGAACTTGATCACCATAGGTTCATTGGAATTATCTAGATTAATACTAACTATTGCAATTCTCATGAACTCACAATAAAGTTGGCATCGAGCTGTTCAGAGTACTGTGACCTGTGGATAATGTGCTGATAGGACTGGACCGACCTAGTGAAGGCGAGGAAGTCAGAAGCCTGATGAGAAGCTGGGAGGAAGGCATTCAACACCATGGGTAACCAGAGCAGGGATTCCACCGTTGGCAACACGTTCAAACAGCAAGAGGCCCTGCTGTGCAGCAGGTGATCCAAGTGTCCCCTTCTCCCTGCCCTCTCTTGTACAGGCTTCAATCTATTTCTGGCCTTGATTGCCAGTTTGATTCCAGACATCAATGCCTATTTGTTCAGAACCCCAAATAAAGTAATAAACATCTCAATATATTTGAGCAATGCATGACCAGGGGGGATTGTAATTCTCTCTCGTTGTGACTGTTCTCTGTCAAATGTCTGTTGAGAAAAAAAATGAAGGCTTCTTCTTTGCATTTATGTGGTAGGAAAGGTCTTATAAATATCCTTGGTTTGGGGCAGGAAAGAGCTAACTTCAAGGCTGAGTGTTACTTCACTTCCCCCCATTTTCAGAAACTCTTCATTCACCTGTGGTTTCCTGCACCCACAGCAAAACGCCCATGCCGGGAGAAGACAAGGCTCACATTTTTGGACTCGCTGCCTTGTTGGAATTTTGCTGCTCATTGTCTCAGAGACACTTACATGGAAGTTCCCTGCCTGTTTATACCTCTCTGTTAAAGTTCAAAATGACAGGAGCGGTGAGTAATAATAGTATGAATCAGCAGGGCCACCAGCAAATGGATTAATGACAAGTGTGTGCAAAGAAATGAAGAGTTCACTTGATGTCTTACTAATGTGTAAGCTGAAGGGGAAAAAAAGCAAGTTTCTGGGTCCAAGGAGATATTTAAGGTCAGTGTCCAATCTCATGGGCCACGCAGAAGGGATACTGAGAAATGGCCCCTCATTGCATGAAAAGGGTCAAATGAGACTCAAACTGAGCAAGAAAGTACAAGAAGAACTACAACCTGTCTTGTCCATCAAAGTTCAAACTGAGCAGAATGAATCAAAAGGGAACTTTCTCGGATGGTCTCCACCCTCATGCAACGTATGGGTTGGCAAGTGGTTCTCAGACTTGAGCGTGCATCAGAATCAGCTAGAAGACTCAGTAAAACACAGATGGCTGAGCCCCTCCGTAGACGTGTTGTTTCGGTAGATCTTAGGGGGACCTGAGAAGCTGAATTTGTAATAAGTACTCAGTGGATGCTGATGTTGCTGGTCTGGGGGCCCACTCTGAGAACCATACGGTTGGCAGATTCACCAAGCAGCGTCGTTGGAAGATGCCTGTTATCCTGGGACAGTAGCCATGGGTCCTCTTGTTTTAGCCTTCCTCTTGCTGCGGGCACACTCGTGCTGACAGGTGGCCAAGGCTGCCCATTACAGGACATCCCACCTGTTCCTGACTTGGTGGAGTTAGTTTCTTTAGGTGAGCTTGAGGCAAGTAAACCATACCATGTGATCATTTTTACTTTATGTCTCTGCTGCTTCCAATAAAAAAAATATAAGAAAGCTTATAATAAACGATGTACATATTTAAAACCTCACAAGGGAAATCAGAGAAAACATAGAAAAAAGGAAGCAAACATATCAACCCAAAACGACCTGGGAATCTAAAAATAAGTATCAATTTTAGCTCTGAATTTTTAAGCAGTGACGGTCAGAATGGGAGATAGGGTGGGTTACATAATTCTCAATATTCATTACACATTTGTAAAAAACAATTCCTCAAGAAATTTTTGGGGTGTATTTTAAATAATAAGGAAGGAAGGAAGGGGCAACTTAGGAAGGTGGAATCGCGTGAACCATTTTTTTGGTTGAAGGTGGAGGTAGGAATGGCGTACGCAAGGGATGGCAAGGAGCCTGCTTGAGGCGAGGTGAGAGCTAACTCGTGAATGAGTGAGCAAGAGTCTCAACACCCACCAGGTGGCCCTCATGTCATAATACGTTAGTTCTAGAGGCTTCAGGCTTCCATGCTCTTTGTAGAACCAGACCCCGGCTCCCAGAGCCAAGCAGAAAACAAAGACTCTCGAATTATTGCCGGTCACAAGGAAAACCAGACCCACTCCTGGGGGACTGGCATCGGACGGCTCTACTTGTGAGAGCAAGAGCTGATCCTAGAAGAGGGGAGGAGTCGCCGGTCTAGAAAAAGGACAGAAGGGATTCTCTTGGCTCTTGCACGAGGTCACCTGCCATAAAACAAACACCAGAGCACTCGTCAAACGCCCAAGTAACACATGAACCCAACCCTCTTCCTCTGCCCACAGGGTTTTTGAGGCGTCTCATGGCTCCAGTTCAAATTCCTGTCATATCGTCAGAGTTTCCAGACAACCGGGATATTTGGCTGAGACCGGCCGGTCCATCTTCTGTCGAGGGACTCTGTCCTGCCAGGAAGGGTGGAGTGGCTGACATGGAATAATCCAATCGGGTCTTTGGTCTTTTCCATTCCCGCTTCTGTGGTCTCCTTCAGACTCTCATCTCATCATCACATGAATCAAAATGATCTGGAGACACGTGGTCACGCTTACGTCCCAACACGCCTTTTGTCCCTCGCGGCATCTTTGTCAGGAAAAAAGACATAAAAAAAAAAGCCCCCCGAATAAACACCATTTGCTCTGGAATTATCGGGAAAGAGAAGGCAGCTGAGTGATTTTTACTCTTCTCCACAGTCGTGGGGTACTTTGTTTATACTCAGCTATGAGGATAAGCATCAAAAGTACAGGTACGTCAATCTCACTTTTCCTGGCCTGGCCTGATTGTTTACTTTCGACTTACTGTCAAAATCCATCACAAGCTTCTCTTATTATCTTTCCCGTAAATACACCCGACTTGGTGGAAAGGAGAACATTCCTCTGGGCTGCTTAACAAGCAAATTATTTTTCAAGTGCTTCATCCCCTTCCTCCCCGCCCTCTTTGAATAAACATTTGGGAGACACAATCCTGTGGCCTGGCAATTTGCAAAGACTGTCTTTGTCCTCACAAAGGCAAAACAAGATGGACGAGGTTACTGGAGGATATGAGTTATCTTGGATAATCAGTTGAAATATCCACATCTCTAATTCAAGGCCTCCTTTGATTTATCAATGTCATACTTCACATTAAGGCCCCCAACGTCCCTGTTCTTCATTTCCTTTCTAATTATTGCTTCCCAACCCAATAACTTGCTGTTCTATAGTCTCTGAAGTCTTGCATCTAGTTTGTTCAGCATCTTGGAATGTGACGAGAAAAGTAGGCTCTCTGTTAGAAAGGCCATATGGCCTTTTTGTTCCTTTCTTGCCTCTTCTTATCCTTCCTCCTCGGTAAGTATACCCAGGCCTGTGGCTGATGCAGGAGGACACACAGAGTGACCAGCCTTTCTGAGATCATCGGGGGAAGACTCAGGAAGAATGGAGGCTCAGGACCCAGTTTTACACCCTTACTGGGGGCAGACAAGCTCCTTAACCTACAGGATTCACAGAGATTTCAAACTCTCAGAAAACTTAAACTCTGAGGATTAAAAGTAAGAATCACTTTGCTGGGTTGTTGAGAGAATCAGAGAATGTACACCATTTCCCACCCCTCCACCACTGCTGCCCTGGGACACGCCATCATTGTCATCTCTCACCTGGATTATAGAAACAGCCTCCGCTTCCACCCTTACCCCAACCCAAGCTCATTAGCAGCACAACATAAATCAGACCACGTTACACTGCAACTCTCAGAGTAAAAGCGGAGTCTGCCCGTAGGACGGCCCCTTCTGCCTCTCTGACTGCAACTCCTACTACTCTTCCTTGCTTGTTCCATTCAGCCACACTGGCCTTCTGGTGTTCTTTGAATGCCTCAGGGATGCTCTCACCTCAGGGCCTTTGCACTGGCTGTTTGCTCTGCCTGGAATACTCTGTACCATGCCTCATGCCTTCAGCCCACCTGATTTCACAGCTCTGATGGGCTGTTCCACGTATGTCACCAGCCCCTTCATCGTGGGTGTGCCACTATAACCCCCTGCCTGATTACCATAGAACCTTCTCTGAAACCACAGAAAGCCCAAATACAGAGCAACCTGGTCCCACAGGGAAATTAATGGGCCAGTGGCATCCCCAACCAGAGGGATTTGGTGAATTAATGCCCAAACTCCCATTCTCTGGTTGGATTTTACATGGGTCCTCAGAGGGGCCCTGAGGAATTACACCCCAGTTGTGCACAGCAGTAAGCAGCCGTGGACGCACCCTCTGTTAGTGTTCCTCCCTTGCTCATCTCTTCTCTCCAGTCCCTTACTTCTGCTTCCTGGGATCATCTTTCCAATCCCCAATCTCAAAGCTGTATTCCTTTCTGACATCCTGAGAAGAAAAGCAATTGATTACCAGACTAGAAAAGGGGGCATCAGAATTCCCTAAAGTCAGACAAAAAAGCTCACCTGCCCCCTTCCCAATGTAGCCAGTTCTAGGAGTGGACGGCCAGGTATACCTCTTACCAACAGCAGGTTTGGAGATGAAACTTAAACATGTGTCCCGAAGGGTAAGAGATATACCTTTTTAAAAGTATTCATGAAATTCCTTCCCGCTCTTGTTAATTTTAGAACCAGGCAACACTGTTCCCAAATCAGAAAGTACTTGGGGCTGCTCACCACCCTGGGCTCCTCTTGCTGGGGCCTGATTCGTGTTTACAGTCCCCTGGAATGCTAACTTCATTCTGGGCACCGTCACAGGCAACAAGGAGACCAATAGCTCCTCTTGACATCTCAGAGACGGTCTGCAAGGAAAGGGACGGTGCTGATCTCATCATTGTTAGGAATGGTTTTGGTTTTGGTTTTCCCTCTGAGAAGAAAATCTCCTTTGGGCTGTAACACAGAACAAGGATGGAGTGGTGTATGAGTTTGCTCGGGCCGCCTTAACAAAATACCACAGACTGGCCACTGAAACAACAGACGTTTACTTCCCCACAGTTCTGGACGCTGGAAATCTGCGATGGACATGTCAGCAGGTTTGCGCTCCTCTGAGCCCTTTGTCCTTGGCCTGCAGACGGCCGCCTTCTCTTGCCCAACTCACTCTCATTCGTCCCTACTTTACATTCTAGTCTTTTCTTGAAAGGTGTCTCAGAATCGCCATTGTCGTTAGACTAACCTTGCAGTCGTGGTGTGGGGTTGGCCAACTGCTTCGTCTCCTGTTCTGATTCAGCACCCTTCGGGTCGGGCACATCATGGGCTGGCACACGGGCACATTCTCAGTGTCCCTGGTGTTGCTTCCTGAGAGTCGCCACCCCTCCGAACTGCTCTGTGCGTGTAACACTAGGCCAAAGCTACTCTGCAGGAGTGGGCAGATTCCTTGCCCCTTGGTGCCAAACCCTGGAGTGCTGGCCCTAACATCTCACAGAGATGCCTCTAGCAGTGTTCTCACAGACCCTGGAGACAGACATCATACTATCTCCAAAACCCCTTCCCTCAAGGGTACAAAGATCCCTTCACCAAAAATCCCTTCTCTTCTCCGTCTTTCCACCACCCACAGAACCCCTGCGTTCTATAATCCACTGGCATCGAAATTTCTTCTCATGCGAAAGAGCCATTATTTGCAAGGTCCATATCCGGTAGTATTTCAAGATGACTCCTTCAGGTAGCTTCCAAATAGAATCCTTTTGAAAACTAAAAAAAAAAAAAAAAAAAATTATAATTCAATAACCTGTTACATTTATATAACAAGTTCAAGTTCATCAAGAGCTTTTGTATATTCATTGAATCATTTGATTTTCCAACAACCCTGGAAGGACGGCATTTCCTCCTCTCCACAAGTAAACTGAGAGGTGGAAGTTTGCCTGACATGGCCACTGTCCTATCTCATCTTTTGGGGGGGGGGGGATACAGTACAACTCACAACCACAACAAGGATAGTGCATCCCACACTATTTATTTCTAAGGATTATACCCACTTTCTGTTAGGCAACATTGGGCATTTTCACTTCAAAAGTCTCTTTCTAAGAGACAATATTGATTGTGTTGTCCTCAACCTCAACACAGGGAAAACTACTACTACTTATAAATGTAATAATAATATTAGATGATAATAATAATGATACATGTTTATTGAGTCTCCTGTGTGCCAGGTATCATGCCATATCATCTAGCTTTTCCTTAGGTCCTCCTTTGGAAGAATACTATTGGACCTATTTTATGCATGAGCAAACTAGGTCTTTAAAACCAAGGTCAGAACCAGGAATAGAACCCAGATCATTTAACTCTACCTTCTGCTAATAAGCCTTCCTATCTCTCCTGGGCAGTCCGGTCCCAGCTCCTCAGCCGGGGTTCCTGGATCCCTGTGGTAAGCGTCCCTGCACGGTCTGACGTCATCTGCAACCACCATCCAGTCTTCCCTACTCTGCCGGCCTCCCCACTATATCCTCCCACTCCCAACCTCCTTCATCCCCCTTCCTCATCTTCCAAATGCATCCCACTTGGGCCCTTACATTCATCGCCTGTTGTTCCATGTTGTCATTACTTACGAGCAAGGACAAGGCTGTGTTCCCACCACGAGTCCTATTAGGAGGGCAGTGAGGGCAGAGTAACCATACTTGAGAAGAATGAAGGCGGCCCATCCTGGAAATGGCAGCTCTGCACACAGTTGAAACCCTGTACTGAGAGTTGGGAGTCTTGCTTTCCGCTCTTGACTCTGTGACTCCCCAGAATTATGCTTGGACATGTCAGCGCATCTCCCTGGCCTGTGCAAAGAAGGGCTGGGCCACATAATTTCTGAAATTCCATCCAGGTCTAACACTCTCTAAATCTAAGTCCTCATTCTTCCAGGAAGACACTCCTATAACTTTAGCCAATACTGATTGCTTCTGTTCTTAATCAAGTCCATATTTCAGTCCCGAAACTCAGAACACAGTTTGACAGAAGTATTTTGTACTACTTCTGGATATGGGAAACAATGAAACGGTCGCTCGAGTGCCAAAAATGCTGCCATTCTTGGGATATTTCGGTAGGAACAAAAAGGCAAAGTATTTTTGAAAACAAGAGTGTCCCGGATATTACAGAATATGGGTTTAGTCTTCGCAGTATATACATTTTTGCTTCTTATTGAATACGTTTTTTGGTACTTTTTTCATACTTTTCTATATTCTCTATTTGCAGGGTTGATGGCTCTTAGCTCCTTCCCAGAGAAATTCCTTGAGATGAGAGATTCTCTGGTGCGCTGCCGGTATTCCCACAGCTTCTCCCCAGTGCAGGCTCATAGCAGAACAGTACACACACATAGTCTTTGAAAACAACAAAGCTAAAAATATCACACAAAGGATATGGATTAAGCATAAAATATTTACTACCGACAGTAGGCTAGAACTTCACTGAAGGGGATAATTTCAGGCTGGCTGTTTGGAAAGGAGTCAACAGAAAGGGAGAGGAAATATATCACGGGAAGTTTTAAACACACACAGTCATTCATTGCCATGGAGAGCTGGCTGTGACTTCGCCCAGATCATCAGACCTCACCAAAATTTTACAATTAAATTCATCTTTTTTCTTTCTCGGTGGCCTCAAGACATTTGTATCCAAACCGAAAGGCTTTAGAGGGTACGCGAGAATTACCTGTTTCTCACCATCGATTCACATAGTCGGAGAGGGCTCCTCCTGTGTTAAGGGACCGAAGAAACGATCAGGTTCTCGACTTTGAAAATCTAAAGGACCCTTAGAAATTATCAGATTTACTTCCCTCATTTTGCTGATTGAGGAGGTGAGGGCCAAATGATCAGGCAAATTGCCTGAGGATCCAGAGTAAGTCAGGAGTGAAGGCAGACGGGGAAGTAAGCCCCCGGACTTCCAGGCTGCTGTCCTTTCTACAAGATACATGGAAACTTCTTTGTCAATAACACCATAAGGATCTTTATTTGACTGGAGTCATCTTTCCTCTGACCCTTAGCTCCCTGTTTGGGTTTAGGACCAAGGTGGGGCCCCCTGAAGGAAAGCCAGTTTATTCCAGAATAGGGTGGTCTCCCCGTCCTGGTTTGCCCAGGACTCTCTAGGTTTAGTACTGAAATCCTCACATTCCAGGAGCTTCTTCAGTCCCTGACAAACCAGGACGTGGGCACCCATCCCTGAGAGCATGTCCCCCAAACAGTACAGCTTCCATGTTTTGTTTATGGGAAATCTGTTGGCCCTTGATCTGCTACAAGAAGGGCTTTGTCAGCCGCCACTGTTTTGGTCTTAAGCCTGTGGATGCCACCTGGACGCCTGTTCCGTATACTAGAGGCTCACTTTCTGCTCCTGCCCCATACAGCTGGGGGATCTTGGGCCAGGCGTTTAATGCATCCGTGCCTCAGTCTCTTCTTCCGGAAACATGGGGATAATAATAACACTTAACCTTCAGAGGTACTTGTGATGATTGGCAAGGTACTTAAACAGTCACTACTTGACAGGAAGTACTCAAGAAGTGTTAGCGCTTGTGAAATCCTCTGCTTCCTTCTGCCTGTGGACTGTTTCTCCCCTCTGGCAGATCCTGCTGCTTGCTTACCCTGGACCTATGCTCCCTTCTTCCTCACTTACGGAATCCTTTTCATTCAGGACCCCAGTGAGTCTGGTCAAACATATGGAGGGTCCCAGAATTCCCTGTGGCCAAGGAAGGTCACGTGACTGTCATGTGGCCAATGAGCCCTTGGCTAGACCTGCGGAAGCTTGGTATAGGGGTTGGGCTCAGCTCCGTGTCTTTTTAGCTCTTCGCGTTCTGTCTTCCGCTGGGGTTGCCAGAGAAAATACAGGATTTGTACTAAAAAAATTATTCATTGTCTATCTGAAACCCAGATTTGGCTGGGTGTCTGTGCTTGTATTCATCTGGCAACCCTCCACTCTTCCTTCTTCCTTCCTGCCTGGAATGTAGACACTATGCTTGGAGGTGCACGGACCACCTTGAGACCCTGCACCACAAGCTAAGGGTGGTGATGGGAAAGACTGAGGGAGTCTGGACCACTGAAGTCATCCTGGGGCCTCTCCAGCGGCCTGGGCTCACTAGGGGAGCTGTTAGAGGTCCCCAAAGGCAGGCCCTACCTGGTGCTCTTAACACGGGCACAGACCTTGTCCACCTCTCCCTAGTCGATTTTTTGTATCCTTCCCCTCTGGCACTACTCGATTTAGTTGTAATGATGACTGATCACCTTCAGGCTAAGACCTCACAAACACTACGTTTTCTCCCTTAACCTCTCATTTTTTCTATGAGTATAATATGCTGTAAGCTGAGTGTATTATATCCCCTGAATCCATGCAAAATTCACTGACCTACCTAACCCTCCAAGGGTTGGGGTGTGGGACCTTCAACGTATTTTAAGCACAACTCTATAAATATATGCATGCATTTATCTTTAGTCAATAAAGATGACTGAAGTATTTGATTATGAGTAACGTAAAAACTAAAATAATGATAATTTCCTGTAAGTTCACTTTGCATTTGGTACAGTTCGCTTCGTAAATCCCTGGTTTTGAACTTAAAAAGAGATTTTTTTTTAAAGATTTTATTTATTTATTTGACAGAGAGAGAGACAGCCAGGGAGAGAGGGAACACAAGCAGGGGGAGTGGGAGAGGAAGAAGCAGGCTCACAGCGGAGGAGCCTGATGTGGGGCTCGATCCCAGAACGCCGGGATCACGTCCTGAGACGAAGGCAGACACTTAACAACTGAGCCACCCAGGCGCCCTGGGTGCCTTTTTAAGATTTCAGAAAAATCAGCTTATTTCTGTTGCCTTCCTCCCCACACTAATTAAATGCTAAACTGAACATAAAGCATTAGTGGGACGGGGTGTTAAACTTTTAGCGCACCCAGGACATCCTGGTTTCCAACCCAGCTCCTGATCCTGCCCTCAACTTCCAGCGATTTCCCTCCATCAGTGTGGTCTACTCTGTGCATCAAAGAGTATTCGAGGAAGACGCACGTCAGAACACTACTGCCTGGCTCAGAAACGTCCTGGTTCTCCCAAGGGGCTTGTTCGGAGTTCTTGTCCTCACCCGTGCATTAACTCCTCATAGAACACCCTCTCCCCTCTCTCTGTCGTTTTGCATTCTACTCTCCACCCTGAATCTGGCTTTCTGGGCTGTTCCAGCTGCAGTCACCCTTCTCTGTTGTTAAATCTTTTTTTTTTTTAAATTCAATTAGGCTACATATAGTACATCGTGAGTCTCAGATGTAGTGTGTAACAATCCATCCGTTGCGTATAACACCCAGCGCTTCTGGTGTTCAATCTTATTCAGCCTGGACTTGGCACACAACTTACCGGCTCTCTTTGTATTCATTGTATTTCCGACTAGTTGGACGGGAGGCTACGCGTAACCCAGTGTGACTGGCAGAGGGCACACTCATGAAGCTCTGATTCGGTGCTGATCTCTGAGCCTGAGATGCATATAAGGCATGGAGAACAGAGAGCCCCTATTTCCAGCGTCGTAGTTTTATTTGCAGAAGCTCTTACTCTTATTTTCAGGGGAAAAAAATAACTTTATCCATTGTAGCCTTCCAAAAATCTTCGGTTCCCCACTTGAAGCAGCTGTCCCGCCCTGCTGAACCCCAACACAGTTCTAGAACGATAGGGCATCCCTGTCATCATACGGAACGATCCGAACGGTCCCGTATCATCACAGCCTCAGCGCACTCCCTCTAACCGCCACTGCACCAGTGTCTTTCCTCACTCGGCTCCCTGCTTCAGAATCTTTCCTGTAGATCCAGGGGCACCATGCTACAGTGTAGGGACCAAATCCAGCCCTGTCAACTGTTTTCGCAAGTAAGGTTTCATTGGCATGCAGCCCGACTCATTTGTTTACATATGGTCTCTGGCTTGTCTCGTGCTACAATGGCAAAATTAAGTAGTTGTTGTGACTGAGAGCGCATGACCTGCAAAGCCTAAAATATCTACTATCTGAGCTCTTTACAGGAGAAATTTGCTGACCCCTGAACTAGACTACCGTAGTCATGGATGAAATGCCCATCGCTAGCGGAATAGTCTATCACCATTATCACATATATGAACACGGCTTTTAAATTTATGATTGTTGCCTTATTTATTATTCTCGCTGGCAATATGGAGATGCATAAATTATCATTTGTGCCTAATTTTTGGCAAGAGGGTTAGAAGAAATTTATAAAAAATGAAGTCAAGAGTCTAATAGAAAATGGGGGGCAGAAGGAGAATTGGTATCTCTGGTTAGCACTTTTGCAGAAAGCTATCCTTCCCGGTCAGGGCTGGACTGGGGAGTGACAAAGCATCGTGAGGCATAGCCACAAGGTTATTTCCAGCTTATGTAGAACCAGCGGACTGGTCATTGCTGACAGAACAGCCCAGCTAACTCCCTTAGGCCTGAGTAAAATTATTCAGTTGGAAGTAATCAGATGCAGTCAATATCCCAACAGATTACAGAGTGAGCACCACAGGCCCCTGAGTCTTTTGAAGGGCCAGATGGCAGACAGAATAGAAAACAACACTTTTTTTTTAAATCCGTGGCTTAAATAAAATAGACATTATTTATTTCACTCTCATGCCAGAGTCCAAAGGAAGGACTGGTTTGGTGCTCTTCAGGGACCCAGACACCTGTGTTCGGCTTTATCAACCTAACATGTATCTTCCAGGCTCAGTGGCCCAAGATAGGTGCTGTCACTTCAGCCATTGGGTCCCACCTGCAGGCTAAAGGAAGAAAGAAAGCTCACATGGCAGAAAGGATGTCCCCAGTCATCAACTCCCTGAGGAAGCTTCTGGGGCAGGCTTCAGTTTAGATCTCATTGGCCAGGACCGAGGCAACTGGCCACGCCCGGTTGCAGGGGTCCATGGCCTGGTAGACCACCGCTGGATTTCTGCATGAAAGACAAAGGGGAGAGAATTAGCAGTCTCTGCCTCCTGTTTGCACCTAACACTGAGGACGAAGCTCACCGTCCTAGATTTACTTTCAAGGGAAGTTTACTCTGATTTGTATACTTTGTCCGCAGAGAGTAGGGTAGCTAAAAATGATAGAATTTACAAGTAAAGTGCCTGCCATTTTGCCACAGCTTTTCCTCAGGGTCTGACACCTAAGGGAATTTAATTGATGCCAATGTCCATAGCTGAGAGAGGGAAATTGCTGCCTGCCTTGTTTTCATGCTCTTGGGAAAGGAAAGTCTGAAAAGCCAGGAGCACAAACATGTGAGGATAGCCTCCCCCCACCGCATGATACTTTCAGCCTCCGTTGAACCCGTGGGAGAGACGAGAGAGTCTCTGGTCAGGACCCTGGACGGACGTGGGGCTTTCCTGCAGCTCTGAGCCAGTGCTAGGGGAGCAGCGGTCCTCAGCTCCTCCCCAAGCCCTGCAAAGAGCCACCTGATGGACCGCCGAGGCATGTGCTCACAGTTCCTACCCAGGGACCAGACACTTGCTATGTGAATAACCTCATAACAAGAAGCCAGGGGAAGCCAGAAGCTGGAGAGGGTGGAGCCAGACGAGGCTGCCCAGGGAGGCCCAGGGAGGCCCCGACTCCTTCAGGAGGCAGCCAGCTCTGCAGAGACAGCACAGGAGGGGCTCATGCAGTGGCCAGACGGTGGGGAGGAGCCCTGGGGGCCGTGGGCTCACCCCACCCTTCACCCAACCCCTGCTTCTTCGACTCCCATACCTCCGACTGAAGTTGGGGCCTTTCGGAGCAGGGTGAGGGGTCTTCATGACCAGCCACCTGCCGCAGGGTGAGCAGGATGAAACCCTCACGGGGCTGGGAGCCTGGCTCGGGTCGCCTCTCAGCCTCCCTGAGCCATGTGATTGCATTGCTTCCTATCACTGCGCTGCGCGATCTGACTTTTCTGCCCACGTAATAAGAATTCAGACAGAACCGGAGAAAGCTATCCAATGTCATCCCCAGCCCTACCAGGAGTCACTTCTCAGGGAAGCTGAGTGGACTCAGATGGGCTCCTGGGCTCCGTGAGAATGGACCCTTTTCCAGGGGGGCCGGACTCTGGGTGTTCAGCACACTTTCCCCCAGTTAGAGGCCATGTCACAGCATGTGGACAGGAAACGCTGCATCAAGGCCCTATAGGTCCCCAGCCCAAACCCTTGCAGTATTTGAAGTTGTTTTCTGATGTGTGTCATTTTTTTGCCAAATGGTCCATGCCCCCCAGCCCTCCTGTCGCCCTGCGGAATCCACAGCACTGGTCTCCTGGGGACTGGTCTCCCCTGGCCGTGACCACAGAGGCACAGAGCCCCACTCTCGGAGTGCCAGGCTACACTCTCCAAGGCTCCATAGGTTCAGACTGAAGGAGCACAAAGACCCCATCTGTGCCCCGGGTCCTCTCAGCGGCAGGTTCCAAGCCATTAGCAAGCAAGCAGACAGTGTGGGGCTGTTCCCTGCTGGGCTGTTCTGTCCTAATGGCTCAGTCCTCACGTATGAGAGAATTTGAACCCTAAACAAGTCTCAACCCCGCTCCAGGGATGTGGGCCACAGGCGGTTAGAACAGACAGGGGATCCATCTGATGTTTGCCTCCTCGTAAGTAAGAACTAAGAGCCCTGATCCTACCAGTGAGTAAATTGCCTGCATCTGGATGATAATTGAACTGTTTTGCTGCAAGCACTGCACTTGGAAAATTACAGTTCTATCGCAATCCAGAGCTGGAAAGAGTTAATTTACCTCCAAAAGGAACCTAGTTCACTTCTTCCTCCCCGGAAGGATCAGATCAAGAGGTAATTATAAACGACTGATAATCTTATTTATATTTTTATTGGGCTATAATTAAACAGTGTAATATTCATCTCATTATTCTAGCTATTCCACATTGGATATAACCTCAGAGAGAGAATTGGGAAGTAAAAGACCAGAATCTTCTGCCTTAGGAAACTTAGCATCTTTTTAAGGATAAGTTGTATTACTAAGGGACAAACATTTTTATCTCAACTAGCAAGACCTGCTTGCAGAGTCCAGTGTTGGCGCCAATCGTTGCTTGCTGATCCCCAAGAGACGGGAGAGGGGCCAAGGGAGAGCTCACGCTGCCCAGTGGGCTATCCTCAGTGGCCAGGAGCCCAGAGACCCCGGCAGGGCCTTTGATCTGTCTTGAAGCAGATAACAAAAAGCAGATCCAGACACTAGAGGAGAGAATATTTAGGCTCACATTTAAGAACTTCCAAACAATGAGGGTCTATGGAAAAGGGCTGAGCATTCACAAGTATGTAAAGCAGATATATGCCTTGCCCTTGTATATAGCTCACAGTTTGGGGAGAAGAGTATAATAATTACATTTAAAAACATGTAGATCACGTTTTCCAATTATGGCAAGTAGCACGAGGGAAGGAACGTGGCATGAGAATGGAGAATAAAGGGGGATGGTGAATATGCTGGAAAAGGTAGTCAGGGACAGCTTCTGGAGGAGGTGACCATTTATCCAGACCCGAAGGCCAGGGGGAGGGGACACAGCAGTTGAAGTCATAGGGCAGACAAAGAGCTTCACCAGCTCCTGAACCATCTGGAGCAGACTGGTTAAGAGAGTTCCAGGAATCGAGGTTGGAGAAACATATTTTTAAGTCATCATTTCTCAGCCTTTTGACTAAGATCAAGTGTAAGAAGCTCCTGGTCAACCACTTGTTGGAAATGTAGTGGGAGTGTGAGTAGAGAGGGCAGAAGTAACCTTTCTGGAACTTTTCAACTGGGGGCTGCTAATTTTGCCATTTAAGAGAGTTTACCCGATGGCAGATCACGTTCTGACCCAGTTGGCGAGAGAACTAGGAAGCCCGCTGTGTGTTTGCTCGCAGGGAAGAGAGCCTGAGTTCAGGAGCTCATCCTGTGGGATCTTGCGGAGCTCAGCAGCTCCTGCTTCTCTCCCCAGCCATTCCCCCTCCCATCTCTCCCTTCTCTGCATGCTGCCCTCAAAGGGGCCTTTCTAAAACCAGGTCTGATTAGATCCTTTTCATCAAGAACTCCCTATTCCCTACAAATAACAGACAAGTGAATGAACAAATTCTTGTTATTCATACCTTGCTCACCTCCTTCTTGACCTCACTTCTTGTTGGTTTGTCCTCGGATCATCTAACCTACTCATAATTTTCTGAACTCCATTTCACCCAGCTCTGTTTGCATCAACAGTTTTTACGGGCGCACAGACCTCCAGCCTGGGCTTTGCCACCCTCCAAAGATGCCCACCTCCTGGCCTGCATCTGACTGTCCCCAGACTCTTGCTCAGCTCCATCCCCCCCTCCACTGTGAGATGGTCCTACTGTACTTTCTCAGCCACCCTCCTCAGAGATAGGAATTCTGTTCCTAATGTTTCTAGGGGCCACAGCTGCAAGGCCACCCTTTTCCCTCACTCTTAGGCAGCACCAGTCTCTGGGGCTGGGTTTTTCATATTTGCACATAGACATCCACACTTTAGAATACTAACAGTCATTTAAAAAACAAGATTGGTTCAGTTAAAATGATTTTATTCAAATAAATAATGACAAAAAACACTCACATGTACCTGAAACAACCACTGTGGCATTCAGCTCACATCAGGATCTGCTCAGCCTGCAAGGATTATGTTGAATGAGACAGAAATAAGCAAAGAATATACAGAATATTTAAAAACGTCGAATTCACTGCATACCACAATAATATTAATAATGACTGACATTTTGACTTGTGTAAGACTTTTTGTCTAAGCTGATTACATCACAGGTGCAAATAACCGTATAATTGCTCTAATGTGAGTCTAGTTTTAATTACAATACCAAGGTTTGATCTTGAACAATTCACCACACCATTATCCAAGGGAGGACTTATAAAATGGTAAATGGGACCAGGAGAACCCATTTACCCTCAGTCATGGGCAATAAAAGTCGGGTTTCACTTGACGAGACATGAAGAAGGCTAGAAACCCTACCTACGCCGAGTTTCATTGGCCTAATTTCCGGGGTACAGAATATTGTGCATATCAAAGAAAATGGTATTCAATCTTGATTTTTGTCTAAAAGACTGTCCCCATTAATTGAGTGAGAAAGGAAAACAGATGTCATGTTGTGACGATGGAACAAATAGTTTCCTCAAAACTTGGATATTTTCTAAGCACGCCCCTAAAAAGTTCTCCACTTCTATTTTATTTTTATTTGCATGTATCTCTAGTTCCTTGTCTTCATTACGTATCCTGAGCCTGTGTCTATATTTGAACATAATCCACTTACATTCTTTGTACTTAATAATGTGGAGTATTTCTTCCATTGTCTCGTTTCATGCTTTATATGGTTTGTAATTCATGACTGCTTCCCTTTTGTTTTTCAGTCTTTTCCCATGTGGGAAATGTTTTCTAATCATTCTGCAATCCGGTAATTTTCAAGATGCATATTCTGATTTTAGTTTTACTGGTGGTTAATTCCAGTGTAAATTTTAAAACGCTCCAGTGTACGTTCCTTTCTCAGGAAGGGAGAGAATTGCTGACCCTTCGCACTTAATAAATAAGATGGTGAAATGCGGATTATTTTACTGCCCGTGCCTTTTGCCGTCGTCCTCCTGCTTCCCCAGGAATAGAGCATGACTGACGATTATGGAGATGCTTCCAAGTATCACTGTTATATACATTTTTTATATTCTCGCTTTTTTTTTAAACATTTCCATTCAATTTTCTAATCACGATGACAACAATCATTTAGACTTAACTCAATATTTACCTGGTTCCCATAACACCACTACTTGCCTGCTTTGAGCTGTTTAATTTCAGTTCCTTTATGGGTCAGTTGCCATATATCTTCAAGTACTTTACAGAATGCGTATACAAGTGATTGATTTGACAAACTTTTCCTACAGGAGATCTTGATTCAGAATTCCATCTGCCTCCTGCAACTTGTCATTACTGATACGTTTCTTTTCTTTTTCCATTTGCCCTATGAGGGATTTTTTTTCCCCCTGTTTACTCCTTCTTGAAAGATCTGAGGGCTCTCCTTGCCTGATGTTTGCCAATATTTACAAATGCAGGGAGTCACCTGGTTCCAACAATAATCATAAGAACACCATCAGGACCTTCTTCCCAGCCCCCAAACTGGAGGGCTGCTGTACTGAAGGACTCCATCTAAATGTGCAGTGTTTAAAATTCAGTGGTCTATAGTATGGCCCTTTTGAATTTTTGTGGGGTCAGTTTCCCCATCCTGATAGTCTTATACCAGGAAACACAACTTATTAATAGATACTTTGATAGTCTGTAGGTCTTTCCTTTTCAGATGCAGGCTTGGACTGCAATTCCTACAGCATGCCCTCACTACTTTCCTGTCCCCTCTATTTATGATTCTCAGTGTCCCGTATCTGCATCTGACTATTTCTGACCTGACCCTCTTGTATTACCAATGGTACTCCCCAAATGGGGTATCAAAAGAGAAGTGCCAATGACGGAGTTCGGTCAGATAAAATGACTTTAGCTACAGAAAGCAGTTGCTTCATTATTTAATTGGCGAAGTCTCCAGAATTCTAGGATACATAACTCAGTAAGATGGGGTGGAAATTTCTCAATATCTTTCTGCTTGATCCAGCTTGTCTACCTCGGGCACCATCTAAGCTGTAGTTGGTGGAAATACCCCCCGGCATCTAGCAAATCATTAGTCTGTATTCCTAATTTCCATTACTGTGGAAGCTTTTATCTCTCACTCAATTTCCATAATTATTTCAATGAGAATTTGGGAAAGCACATAACGTGTCCCTAACTAGCTGCGTCTTCTCTGGGAAGTTCATTTTCATAGGGATTTTAATGGGAACCAGGAGAAGGAATGTCAACAGAACATCACAAAAGAAAGTTTGCCCCCTCGTCTTGCTTTACAGTGGAGTCAGCCTGTGTAAAAGTAAAATAAAAAAACTGTTGGACAAAAATAGAGCACTGATGCTATGATCTTGACCTTTTCCACCGACTTAGAGAAAGCCATCATCTATCATGGCATTTCTCAACAGAGAAGAATTAACCGAAGCGGCAGCTGGTCGAACATCCCAGGCTTCTGAGGACAACACAGAGAGGCTTCTGGAAGCGATCTTTGCCTAAGAAGGAGGGCCCTATGCTGATGCGAGGTCACAGAGCAGAGTTTAAGGCACAGGCTCTGGCCTCGGACTGCTTGTTTCCAAATCCTGGTTCTCCTGGCAGTTCAGCTGTAGGTCCTTAAGCAAAGAACCTTCTGGTTCTTTATTGCAATGATAGTACCTACCTCAATGAGTAGCTAAAAGAAGAAATGGCATTATTGATGCAAAATGCTTAAGATAGTACCTGGCCCACGGTACGGGCTCACTGATGTTCACTATTGATACCATCCTTGCCTTTATTTCTTTTTTTTTTTTTAATGATTTTTTATTATATTATGTTAGTCACCATACAGTACATCCCCGGTTTCCGATGTAACTTGCCTTTATTTCTTAAATGGCGAGAAGTCAGATAGAGACAAGGCAGAGCTTGCTAGTAGACATAACCTTGTGCCACACATAGAGATGAAATACAGAGATCAGTTCTAGAACATTCTAGTGGCTGGAGGGGAAGGGCTGACAGCTGCGGTGCAGAGACAGCAAGCCCCCAGTCAGAAGTCGCTGGCCCATGTACTCCCCAAAGACAGGAACAGGGCCTTATTTTCCTTCCAATAGCTGTATTTTCTGTATTTAGTCTAGAGACCTGTACATAACAGATATTTAATAAATAGTTGTGAAAGGAATGCATTTGTTCATTAAATGCATGAGGATCGGGACAAGCTTAGACGGGTCAGAGCAGACCAGAGACAGCATGGAAGCAGATAGAAAGTCTGAGTAGATAGTCACAGCATGAGCCTCCAAAATAACAGATCGGATCATACATTCACCAACTCAAATGGTCCAGGGGAGGCGTTAATATATATTCCTTCGTTTTCAATTCTTATCAATATTCCCATTTTTGAAATGAAGGAACTGAGGGTCAGAGGAGGTAAGAACTTGGTCAGCCTCTCTGCTTGCCTGGGTCCCAGCCCCGTGGCAGACTGGCTGGCCCGCACTCCTTCCCCGACCATGGGACAGCTTGAGTCCCCGGCGGAAGCAAAGTGCCCTGGGCCCGGGGAAGAGCACGACAGACACCAAACGCCTTGTGAGGCCGGTGCTCACCTCAGAGCACGTGCTTGAGGAAGAGGGAGAGTAAGAGCATGAAGGGATCTGCTCCTGAAGGTTCGTCCCAGAGGCACAAGAAAGAACAAATGGCAGCTTGAGATTCGGCTGAATCAATGTGGTATCTGGCTAGGCCAAGCTTCTAGCTCTTTTGCTCATTTCTCAACCCTTCCCAGGAGCTGGAACAACATACTAGTCAACCATCCTGCTCGCCTTTTTATTAGCTTCCTGCAGCATCAAAGGGGTAATCACAATGCTAGTCACCAGGAAAAACATGACTTTGGGTATCGCAGGGTCCCTGCAAGGAAGGAGGTGAGAGACAATCGGAATGGGACTATTAATATATGACTTTAACATGTGAAGGTTGCAATGGAACACGCATTATACATTCTAAATTAATAATCTCCCATTTCCACCCCCAAAGTGACCATGAGTCGGCTGCTACATGTCGCTGTGAAGTGATGCATATTTGGATTTTGAAGGAAATCTGGTGACGCTGGGAATGTCCTGGAAGCTCTCTAAGAGGGTACAGGTACACAGAAAAGCACGGTGGGCCCTCATGACCCTTCCCTGCGCTGGCCTGCAACTGTTGATGCGTTCCAGGTGGACCGTCTTGGCCAGTGGCGTCATCTGTGCTCTAGGGCCACCAGAATTCCCACAGCAGCTCCACAGAAGGGGAGACTTGTCCCTGGCCAGTGTCCCTGGATCGGACGCCCTGCATGCCACACCCACATGCCTAGATTCAGGCACCCATTTTGGGAAGTATCTTGCTCACTAGGACTTCCCTCCAGGAGATAATATAGGGGCAGAGCTGGTGATGCCTGGGCCACAGAGCAAGGGGAGGCACCTCGTTCCTCATGTGTCCCTTGATGGATGGGTGTGGTGTCCTCCTCCAGTTAAGGGTTGGAAATGGCTAGGATCTCGCCTGCTGCCCAATGGGTGGCAGGTGGGAGGAAAAAGAGGGGGTTCAGGGAAGAAGAGACCCTAATTGTATTTATCTAGATCCACTGCCTGTCATAGGACATAGGGGGACTGGAGCAACCTGGAAATAGGATTTCGCAAAGCCAGGGTCTGAAGCCAAGAATTTATGCTGGCAGGGACAGAGGATGCTAACATGCATGGCTTATCAAGTTTTAGGTATCTGGAGTCCCCTGGTTCAAGCACCCAGGCTCAAAGGGGTCACAGCATGTCGGAGATCAGAGGGAGCTTTCCAGCTAGGCGGCCTCCAGAGCAGGGCTCCTGGACAGGAGGGCCAGGCCACGCCAGCTGGGGCGGGAGGGTACCAGAGAGACCAGATGACAGCTAGCTCACGTCAGAGAGTTCCAGCCTCGGAAAATATCAGAGTGTGGTCCAAGAACCCACACAATGAGAATTGCCCGAGATGTGTGTTAGAAATGCAATTCTTGTGTCCCAACCTAGACCTGCGAGCACAATCTTTGGAAGTTAGCCTGATTTGAAGGGTGAGGACCGGAGAAAGAAGAAGTGTCCCCTATTTTCCCAGCCTCTGCCTAGACTCCTGCCTCTAAGACTCTCCCCGGGGCCAAGAGGACATGGGACAGAAGAAGTTCAAAACTGAGAACTCACTCAGTCTAACACAAGGCTCATTACTCCTGGGTAATCCGCAGCACCCCGCCCGCTGTGCTAAGGGGCCCTCATCATTAGTCCGTCCCCCCAAGGTCACAAGCTCGGGGCTTGTAGCTCCAACCAGGGAGCCGTGCCAAGCCCCCACCTCCAGCCTCAGCCCTGCCTTTCCCCGGCTTCCTGGGGCCAAGGCCGCTGCGAGGCCCAAGTGCAGGCTGCATTTGGGCCAGTTACGGAATCAAGTACAGGCCAGGACAACTTCAGCTCTCAGTAGTCCTGGCAGGATCACAAAAATTACCTGCAGCAGAAAGCCAGTGTGGCTCACTGATTTTCTGCGATATACCCAGGGTCTCCCGGCTGTGGGGCCTGCAGTGCCGGGCACATTATAAACTATCAAAAGTCATTTAAAGGAGCAACAACTGTGATATTCCAAGTCACAGACCGCCTCGCCCCACCACCCAGCAGCAACCCAGGCAATAGGTAAATGAATGAGTTTAGGTGTCTTCCAATAAAATGCTCATTATAAATACAAGCCGTGATCTGGACCTGGCCCACGGGCCAGAGTTTGCCAACCCCTGGCACAGAGGTTGAAAGGGAAGGCTTTAAAGACAGACGGCTGGTTTCAAAATGGAGCCCTCTGCGCTGCCTTAGGCAAATTACTTGACTTTTCCAAGATATTACTGGGATTGACATCACGCTCTTTTTGTAACACTGCGTGAGATTCGTGCATGCAGAGCGTTGAAGAGGGTTTCCAAGAGCATAAACAAGCACCAGCAATGACTCTCAGTCTTCCTCTTCCAGCCAGTGACAATTCTGCCTGGCACCTCTAGCCGGTGGCTGCTGCTAGACCCGTGGGCTCGCCCCTGCCCAGCCCAGGCCTGGCTTTGCTCCGCTCTCTGAACCTTATCTTCCTGATTGGTCGGCTGTCCCAGAGGGAGCCTGCACCCACTCCTGGAGCTACCCTCCCAGCTCCGAGCATCCTCCCCTTGCCCCAGGATTCCACCTGGTCCCAGGGTGCCTCAAGCAGCAGCCTCTGCCCTTCTGACGTCCTGGAGGAGCGAATACGACTCTGGGCCAGCACGTCCTCTTCTCATGATGGTTCTTGCCAGGAGTGTTCTGCGGACCAGCCTTTCTGTGAGACAGTCACAAGTACCTGCAAAAGGAAAAGCTGTCCCACTTAGGTGTTTGGAACCCAGGGATGAAGACAATTGAAAATGTTTGTTTCCTACAGCACTTGTCAGGGCCTTTAATAAGCAAATATGCGTTGTTGATCTTCCAGAGGGGATTCAAGCAGTCTGCGGCATTTTCGAGATTTACTTCAGTATGGGACAATTCTCAAGGGCCGTCGCACACAATTCTGAGAGACACATCTTGGGAAATGCAGCTGTGGAGAAAGGGCCAGGTAGCTCTGCTCTCGGAGTTGATTGATGGCAAAGGTTGACAGACTGTGCATGGTAGCAAAATCTTTAAAATCCTTCCTGTTTGTTTTACTTGTCTTCATTTCTCATTACAACTTGCTCGCTGCATCTGTTCTGTGGGCTCTGTCTGTCCGCCTCGAGGGGTGGGTTTCCCGAGCATAAGGCCTTGCTCCCTCCCTCCTCCAGACCTGCCACGTCTATAAAGAATTCTCCTACTTCCTGAAACCCAATGCCCTTTCCTTCCTGAAGACGCCCCAGTCACCCCCGTCAATCTGTATCTTACCAAATGTTCTCCTCTTTGACTCTTAAAACAAGTTCAAAGTGGTGCACAATTCATGTCAGATGGACCGGCCTGCCGTTTCCTAGTTTGTCCCCATGGGCTCCGTTATCAAACCCCTGTTTTATTGGCCTTAGTCATCTCCTCTCCTCTGGGGCCTTTTCTGAACTCGGCGAAATTGTTTAAACATCCTGGACCTTCTCCTGTTTCCCTCAGCCTCCGTTCTGTGCGCCCAGCGGCACTAACCTCAGGAGGCACCGTGCACATGCTGTTTCTAGAAATTTCCAGCACTGCTGTTTGCATTCTTCACCCGCATCTGTGCCCATGCGGCCGGGGGCAGCCTCAGCCTTGCTGCTCGGGCGCAGCCCCTCTCCCGCTGCTGAGCTAATACGGGTTCATTGACAAGAGACTCCTCTTTTATTCTTCATTTTCTTTACTGCAAATCAGCGGTAAAAGAGTTTACAATCAAACAGCGCCTGGGAAGTACCTTGAAGTCCCCTGATGAAAGGTGCTAGGGAGGTACTACGTATTATTATTTTGGCAAACAAGGGAAATAATAGCTTGTTGCTTCATCTAATTCCCCTGAGTGGGCTCGGGCTCTGTAATTACCCGGGTTATGGGGCGCTGGCTCAGAAGGCTGCGTCCGCGGGCGCAGGTGGCCGCACGGCCCAATGGGGTTGCACCACGTGTGCCCCCTGCACACTCATTTCAGGCAGAGTGGCTGCGAGGCCAGCCTTGCATGGGAGGGCTGAGCCGGGTTTACGGGATGTGGAAATCGCCTTTAATAGAAGAATCCGCAAACCCATGAGGCAAGTTTGTGCCCGTTCCTCCCTGTGGTCCCAGCGCCCATGCAGAGGGAACAGACCTCTGCGTTTCCCAGGCCGGGGCCAAGGTGCTGGAAGCATATCCCGGAGGGGCTAAGGAGTTCTCCCCAGCGTGGGGTCCAGGTGGCCTCTAACTTACGTCTCTTTCTTCCCTTTTCTTGGCAAAGCTGCTCCAACCTCCTCACTTTCAAAATGAAAGCGTGCATGAAGTCTGTGGTTTCCAGACCTCTCCTCCCAGCCATCAGGTTCTGGGGGGGGACATTTGTGGCCACTCGTAGGCCAGGAGGCAGCCTGCCAAGGCATGGAGTCTTGGATCTGACTGAAAAATCAGATCCACTCTCCTATTTTCCCCATGAGATTCTGTTTGGGGTGGTGGGAGGGAAAGAAAGCTTTCTCCTGTCTGAAAATGATCAATTAAAACCTTGCTACTCTTTTGTCCTTAACGTCCTTTTTACTCATAATGTCCTTTGATCGCCATTCCAAGCACCTCCCAAATGTTTCTCTCATCTCTACCCAACTTTCAGTGAACATTATTAGGATGTATTTGTGGGAATAAAAAAAAAGGTATGCTGGGGTTTTGTTTAATCTAGTTATCTGGTGGAAAAAGAATCCCATCTTTGATGGTGTCGGCTGTCGGGAGCATTTGTTGAAACATTTTTTCCTCCTATTGTTTCCCTCAGTCCCTCTCTCTTTCCAGGCCAATCCTTACAGCTCAGCAAGGATTGGGACACCTTGTCGTCCAGCATCCAGCAGAAATCACTGACCTCACAGACCTGCCATGCCTCCTCTTAAAGCCTACCCATATGATTGCATTTGCTAGTGAGTTCCATCTTTCCAGGGGTTCCCCGCACGCACAGCCTTGTAGCGAGGAGCCTGGCAGTTGCGCAGGAGAGGAAGCCGGCCCCGCCCAGCGCTTACCCTCTTGCATACCCCGGCTTCTCAGGAGGCTCATTCTTGGGCTCAAATTCGGGTCCTCTCCTTCCCACCGCTGAACGTCCAGCCCTCCCAATGCCTCTCTAAGTGTTTTTCTCTGAGCATGAGACCTTCAGATCGGCCGGCCTCCTCCTTCCCCGCAGGCAGCCTGTTCACCTCTGCCAGCCTGCCAGTCAGGAGGACTTTGGGGATGCTCACTGGGGTGCTCTTGAAAAGGACAGGAAGGGGACTGAGCTCGCTAGCTTTCAGGATGGGCCTCCCACCTGCTTTCACCAAGGACTCTTCCTCTGGGGCCAGAGGCCGCCTTGGACCCCGATATTGCACCTCTGATCTCAGAATTCCCTGGCCATAAAACCCCTCAGCACCCAGCTGTTTGCTCTGAGGCCTTAAGGGAGCACGAGGGGGGCGGCCTCCATCCCTGCTGCCCTCTCACTTTTCCTCACCGCTCCAGGCAGCCCCCAGCCAGCGGGCGCACAGATGCCCTCTTGCCGGCCAGGGAGGGACAGAAGGTGAAGCAAGGCTGCTTGCTGTTGCCTGAGAAGCTCTCTCCCTTTGGCCTTTGTCCCCCTCCCACTCCCAATCACCGGCGCCCAGGCACACCCCCACCCTGGCCTCTGCTGGGCCACATCTGACCGGGCCTTTGGAGAAGGACATCCTTGTCCAACATGTGTCTCCAGCCTCCTTTGGCCTGGGACCCCCCACAATTCCCAGGCTCCTCCCTTCCTGAGGCCTGTCCAGGAGGCTCTTAGTGAAGATATTTCAATGCCACAGTCTGACCCCACATTTTCTTGCTATTCCCTTGCCTTCCTCCCTTCCCGCCAGCGCCAGGCCTCCCACGCATAGATTTCTCATCGGGGCCGGGGGTCTGAGAGCACAGCGTTCCTCTGACTCCTTTCCTACGGCTGCCGAGAGTCTGAGAGGCATCTGGCCTGGGCCAGTCTGGAGAGATCTGGAATCCAAACAGTCTTTAAAAGAGTTATGACTCCACGAACCGTGGATGGCAACGTCTTCTATTATTAACAGTTCCAGCTTTCCCATCTGGCTGTTTGCAGAAGGAAAGCTGGAGATTACTGTCAGCATTAATTACAATCAGGTGTACTTTCTTTCTCTTCCATTTTGCCCCCATGGTTTCTCACACAGCAAGAAATCCTTAAAACGCATGTCCTTTGCAATGTGGTACATAAATCCTTGCTGCTGGTGAGAGCGGCTGTCAGCCCGCGGGGCTCTCCCCGGGTCTGCTGAACTTGGTAAAGTTCACCAAGCTTCCTCGGGTTTAAAGGTGAGCCTGAGCTCCTTGAATCTTGAGGGCAGGAAATGTCAAGAGAATCGGCTTCCCCCCAAGATTTCTGGCACTTCCTGCTTCTAGTCTAACCAGGGCTACCTCAGGAAGAGTTTCTGGAATGTCTGTCTTCAGGGCCGAGCTGAACCAGAGAAGGCGTAAGCTGCAAAGGAAGAAACCCATGTTCCCTGTGAATCCCACCCGACCTCACTCCTCCTGCCTCGTCCGTCGGTTCTTCTGCCCGGACCCCTTGCCCTAGCTCTGGTCAGAGTTCGAAAAGCATGATATCATTTGAAAATATTTTCTTTCCCTCCATCTTCATCTCTACATGCATATTCATGCACAGGCTGCTTTTCTTGTATTTTCTAAAAGCTTCTTTGAATTTCTCTCCTCTGGGTTATTTTTCTCTACGGACTCTCCACAAATGTTAATCTTCAGGATTATTCGACATCAGGCCCGTCATCCTTTTGTAAAGACGTTTGAATTTAATTCAGATGGGCCATTCTAGTATTTTAGTTCTTCTTTTTTAATAGGCCCAATATTTATGCTCTATCTTTCCCAACCGGGTGACCCTGGGGAAGCTGCTTAAACCTACCGAGCTGTTGTTTCCTGGTCTGCAAAATGGGCATACTATGTCTTCATGGCATTCCTAAGTGGTTTAGGGAACATGACAACTCAGCACTGGCAAGGGGCAGGTGTCAGCTGCTGACCTGGGGCATGCTTGGTGGGCTGGGGCCATGGGAGAACAGGGGCCCGAGTCTCGAACATTCGTAGGAAGACAACTCTCTTTCCCTTAGAAGGGGAGGAAGGGGCTGTTGTAAGGAGACTACAAGTACATATGCAGTGTAAAACACCACTCTTTTTAATACCACCCATGTTTTTTCCTCATGGAACCCAATCTTCATGGATTCCTTTTGCCACATGTGGCTCATCCCATTTTCTAGTGGAACGAGCCACCTCACCCAGTTGTCCCGTGGTCTTATCCCTCAACGACTGCAATTTAAAATGCCAGTGAAAAAGAAATCCATTAACTGAGAACCTTTGCCCCATCCCCAACTTCCTCTGACACACCACCCACAAAATAGTAATCTTGGGGGAAAACTGGGGGAGAGAGTTGACAACTTTGAAAAAGCTGGGTGGAGCATGACTTATTTCCTCAATAAAAACTGAGTTGAGGAATTTACCACAACCACACTGGTCGTGCTGCTAATTCGGCCCCGCCAGAGCTTGCCCTAGTTCAGGCTCCACGCCTCTGGCCTCTGGGAGCTCTGGAGGCATGGCGGCAGGCGGCCTGGGTCACGTCCGTTCATCCGAGGTTGCCCTCAGCTGCCTGGGGCCCTTCCGTGGTGGGTGCCAACCACAGCTCCCTCCAAGCTCCTGCAGCCATCTTTCAGATGAATTCCCTGGCTGCACTTCATAATCTCGGGAGAATAAATGAAGTTTTTGACAGTTAATTTATTTCTTTGATGTATTTCAGATGTGTCTTCAGACAAAGCGCTGGGTTAGTCGTGTTGGTTGTCTTGAATCGGATATTAGGTGAGAATACTTCCTCGACACCATTACTGAGATGTGCATTAATTGTATTTGCACACAGTGGTAGCGCTCGATGACCTCCTGAGCTCCTAATTTTTCTACTTCATTACTCTCAATGGGTTTGCTGAGATTCATAAATGAGACAGTTATGAATGTGGTCACAAGCACGTGGGGCTGCTTGAAATCGGTATCTCATCCCTGTACTCATGAACGTACAGAAATCATCCATTACGAGCAAAATTAAGGGAAATATGTTATGTAGAAAAATGGTTTAGTCAAACACTCCCTTTTCCAGATTTTAAATGTTTTTGTAAAAGTGCTTTTTATTGTCAAAGCAGGCAAGTCTTATTTCTTCCCTTATGATCTGAACTTCCGAAGGGGGTGTCAGCCCCTTTCCCAGACACAGACCTTAGGAGACAGTAGAGCACATCACAGATACCCCGAGGCCAGCAGGACTCGGAGGAAAGATCGCAGGTTGAATGGATGCAAAATTCTGCATGTGGCTGTTACCATTTCCTGTTTCCCAAACCATGCCATAGGCGGCTCATGCACAATCATCACTGGGACATGGTTGTTATTGGGGAAGCCCTGGACCACCCTGAGTGCCGTGGCCCCCTTCACTTCAGGGTGGTAGCCCTGCACCAATGACTAGGGTATAGCTTTTGGAGTCAGACCAATATGTACTTCAGTCCTGGTCCCGGTGCTTACTAGCTCTGGGACATCAGAATGTTGCCTAAACTCTTAGGGCCTCCATTTCTTTCTCTGTGCAATGGGCTAATAGCTAGTTCAAGGATTCAGTAAGGTAATGAGTATGAAACTTTCAGGACAGTTTTGATGCCTGGCACATGGAACATGCTGTATAAATGGTAACTTTATTATTGCAGGACAACAGACATGATCCACTTTGGGATCCACTGACTCTTCTTTTTGCCAAAGGTTACCTCTGTTTAGTCCAGTCTCTGGACGATACTATTGTATTCATTGTCTATGCTGTTACAAATGACCAAAAACTGAATAGCATTTATTCCCTCGTTGTTTATATGGATCAGGAGGCTGGGCACAGCTTTACTGGGTCTTCCGTTTAGCCTTCTGCCATCAGGGTGCTGGCTAGGCCGTGTTCTCATCTGGAGGCTCAGTTGGAAACTAATCAACTTCCAACTTCACTCAGTGTTGGCGGATGTCAATTCCTTGCAGCTGAAAGACTGAGGGCCCTAACTTCCTGCTGTATGTCAGTTCCTGGAGCCCTCCCTCAGCTCCTGGAGCCCTCCCTCAGCTCCTGGAGGCCACCCTCAGCTCTTAAAGGTCACCTTCAGCTTCTTGCCATGTGGCCCTCTCCATGGGCCTTCTCACAACATGACAACTTGCTTCCGCAAAGACAGAAACAGAGAAAAGAACAAATTTATTAGCAAGACAGAGTCTATTATAAAAATCACAGCAGTGACATCCCATCACTTTGCCTTGTTCTTTTGGTTAGGAACAAGATATGGGTCCTACTCACAGACAATGAGAGGCGTTGGTACAGGAGGATGCCAGGAGTTCGAGATATTGTAGGCAGTCCTCAAGTCTGTCTGCCCCAACTAGAACAGGCCTCAGAAAGTCAGAGGTACAAGTAGAATCTACATCTATGCTTCTCAAAGTGTGATCCCACGTCCAGCAGCGTCACGGACCACACTCCAGCCCTACTGTATTAGTAACAAAGTACCATAAACTTAGTGGATTAAAAAAACCCACAAATTTATTCTCTTACAGTCTTGAGGTCAAAAAGTCTGAAATAGGTCTCACTGGGCTAAAATCAAGGAGTCAGCAGGGCTACATTCCTTTTGGAGGTTCTTGGTGAGAATTTGTTTTCTTGGTCTTTAGAGTTTCTAGAAATTTCCCATCTTTGGCTCCCAGCCATATCACTCTATCTTCAAAGCCAGCAACTGTGAGTTGAGTTCTTCTCACATTAAATCACTCTGACCTCTTCTGCCTCTCTTTCCACATTTAAGGATCCTTGTGATTACATTGGGCTATGTGGATAATCCAGGATAATCTCCCTACTTTATTTTTGTATTTATTTATATAGAGAGGGAGAGAGAGAATCCCAAGCAAGCTCCATACCCAGCACAGAGCCTGATGTGGTGCTCATTCTCACAACCCTGAGATCAGGACCTGAGCCAAAATCAAGAGTCAGATGCTTAATTGACTGAGCCACCCAGATGCCCCTCCCTATTTTAAGATCAGCTCATTAGTGAC
Source organism: Ursus maritimus (assembly GCF_017311325.1). NCBI lineage: Eukaryota > Metazoa > Chordata > Mammalia > Carnivora > Ursidae > Ursus > Ursus maritimus. The sequence continues at coordinate 92,609,711 of NW_024425563.1, read as the reverse complement.
CTTTTTTTAATTCTTCACCCATCACCCACCCACCTCCCCTCTGGTAACCATCAGTTTGTTCTCTATGGTTAAGAGTCTGTTTCTTGGTTTGCCTCTCTCTTTTTTCCTCTGCTCATTTGTTTTGTTTGTTAAATTCCATGTATGAGTAAGACCATATGGTATTTGTCTTTCTCTTACTCATTTTGCTTACCATTATACTCTCTAGCTTTATTCATTTTTGTGAATGGCAAGATTTCATTGTTTTTTATGGCTGAATAATATTGTGTATACACACACACACACACACACCCCCCACATCTTCTTTATCCATTCATGAATTGATGGACACTTGAGCTACTTCTATAGTTTGGCTATTGTAAATAATGCCACCATAAATATAAGCGGGCACATATCCCTTTGAATTCGTGTTTTCGTATTTTCTGGGTAAATACCTAGTAGCACGATTACTGGATTGCGAGGTAGTTCTATTTTTAACTTTTTTGAGGAATCTCCATACTGTTTTCCACAGTGGCTGCACCAGTTTGCCTTCCCACCAACAATGCGCAATGTTCCTTTTCTCCACATCCTCGCCAACACTAGTTGTTACTTGGGTTTTTTATTTTAGCCATTCTTACAGGTGTAAGGTGATAGCTCATGGTGGTTTTGATTTGTATTTCCCTGATGATAAGTGATGTTGAGCATCTTTTCATGTGCCCGTTGGCCATCTGGATGTCTTCCTTGGAGAAGTATCTGTTCATGTCTTCTGCCCATTTTGCAATTGGATTATTTGTTTTTGGGTGTTGATTTATATAAGTTCTTTCTATATTTTGGATACTAATCCTTTATCAGCTATGTCATTTGCAAATATCTTCTCCCATTCAATAGGTTGCCTTTAGCGACCTTAACTCTATCTGTAAACTTAACTCCTCCTTGCCGTGTAAGGTATCGTAACCACAGGTTACAGTTGTTAGGGTGCAGACATCATCAGAGGGGCATCATTCTGCCTACTGCACATACTGAATCAGACATGGGTCCAGCTGCCTCTGGCTTAAGAAGCCCTCCAGGTGATGCTAATATGCATCCATGTTTGAGAACCACTGGTCTACCTCAATCGGGTTTGAAACAATTAGTTTATAAGACACAGGTATCAATACCCAGTCACCCAGAGGATGTAGGGGATTGTTGTGATGATTAAATCATGTTAAAGAATCATCAGGCATAAGCAACAGGAATTCTTCCTCTGATTAAAGCTTCTGAAATCTATACTCTGTCCACAAGAAAGTTGGGAGCGATAAGCCCCGTTTTCCCGTGTCGATGAAGTGTGAAGAAAGCTTCAGTGGGGATGAACTGAGGAGTTGAGTCACAGCCACTGGTGCTTCTCAGAGATGGTGCAGAGGAGGAAGCCAAGCCATGAGTCACTGTAGGTGAAACATCTCAGAATCCTTTGCGATTAGTAATAAATCCCAGAGGCAGAAATGAGGAGAGGATTCCACCTATGTGAATCTGAACAGTGTAGGTCACAGAATGCTGCACTGGATAGAAATGTTCACCTTAGCGGTGCTTGGCCAGATTGTTACCAAGTATGTCCTGACGACGTGATGTGAAGCACGTAGGTCACATTAGATGCTACGTATGGTTTGTTGCATGTTATAAGGGCTAAAGAGCATGGAAAACAATGAATGGGCTTTTCTTTTTCCCTTCCTAAGATTGTGCCTTTCTTACTCTGACCCCGGGCAGCTTTGCTTGGGGGAATGAGCCAAGAGTAGGGAGAAGAGAAAGGTTAGGATTTGACAGAACGAATTCAAAATGTGAACTCTTGCCCTCATAATATAGATTAGCCAAGATAGTTTTTTCTCCCCTTTTCCCACGTCAAGGGCTAACCACAGAGGATTCATCATGAATCCCTCTTTATGGGGCAAGAATTACCTATTTTCTATTAAAGCACAGCCATGATGGATTCAGGAAGAAGGAGGTGACCTACGTCAGTTGTTCTCAGACATCAGCTGCATCAAAGTCACCTGGTGAGCTAGTTAAACGACAGGTCCCCAGGTCTCACCCCAGAGATGCTGGCTCAGGGGAGTAAAACCTGTTGCATCTTTTCCCTGCAGTTTTAAGAAAGAAGAAAGAAAGAGCTAAAAATGATAGGGCAGAGATATTTGTCCCAATATTCCTCTTCCCAAGTTCAACCCAGAGAAGCTAAAAAGAATTGAATAAATTAGGGCAATTCAGAGGACAGAGGGAGGCATTCTGTCCCCAGATTCCCCATTTATGATTCTTGAAGATCGGTGCTTAGAGCCTTGTGCCAATGGGGTGCAATCTAGCCCACAGAAGAGAGCAGGACAGCAAGGCCAGATAGAGCCCTAGTTGGTACCTCTGAGCTTCCCACAGCCGGCAGTGGGCCAATACAGGACCACACCATGGTGGATTGATGGACGTGGGACTGGATGGGGATGTGACAGAGACGTGGTATTCCACAGCTACCAGAAGCAGAGGAGAGGCCGTATCAGCCCGTGGGAGATGAATGATGACCCACATAGAGCATTAGCTGGACCAGAACAGTAGACCACAGTTCACCAGTCACGGACTTTATACTTGGCCACCAATACAGATACCATACAGATACCCGGATACAAAGAGTATTGAACAGCGGGGCACCTGGGTGGCTCAGTTGGTTAAGTGTCCCAATCTTGCTTTTGGCTCTGGTCACAATCTAAGGGGCGTGAGATCGAGTCCCATGTCAGGCTCCACACTCAGCAGGGAGTCTGCTTGAGATTCTCTCCCTCTGCCCCTCCCATCCCTCCCTCAAATAAATAAATAAATCTTTTTTAAAAAAGCATATTGGACAACACATGGAGGGGGCCTCCAAAGACCTTCCACCACACAGTCACGTAAGCTAGCCCACTCCCCCGACACCCAGACACCCCTCAGAGAGCAGCCAGTGGAGGAAGGAAACAGAAAACTAAGGATCAAGAATCAAGGTTGAGCATTACCGAAAGGACAACTCAAGTCATCAACTTGCACTAAGTTCCAAACAAGTCTAGGGGCGCCTGGGGGGCTCAGTCGTTAAGTGTCTGCCTTCAGCTCAGGGCGTGATCCTGACGTTCTGGGATCGAGCCCCACATCAGGCTCCTCCACTGGGAGTCTGCTTCTTCCTCTCCCACTCCCCCTGCTTGTGTTCCTTCTCTCATTGGCTGTCTCTCTCTCTCTGTCAAGTAAATAAATAAATCTTAAAAAAAAAATTAAGTCTAAAAAGTGAATTTATTGACTGTCATCACGACTTTACTGTGAATGCATATGATGGTAAAATAGATGGTCAACTTATGTCAATGCCAACGGAATAGTGGCTGCCTGATGTGCTGTACTGAGGGCTTGGAGGTTTCCAGAGGGTTTGGTCATTTAGCAGTGCCATCCTGAGTGATAGTCATAGGGTTGCCATCACAAGCATATGCTACACTCTGATTTTAGTGAATCGGTGTAAGCACAAATCCACAAAGATGGGCAAAGAATCATCCTATCTCTGGCCCTAGAAATGTCTTTTTTTAAAGATTTTTCAAAATTTATTGTTTGAGACAGAGAGAGAGAAAGGCAGCAGGGGGAAGGGCAGGGGGAGAGAGAGAGAATTTCCAGCAGACTCCCCACTGAGCCTGTTTCGGGGCTCGATCTCATGACCCTGAGATCATGGCTTGAGCCAAAACCAAAAGTGGGGGGCTTAACTGACTGCACCACCCAGGCACCCAGAATTGTGTCTTTTAACAATAGAAACAAGGTTAAACATGTGTCTTTAATTGGAGTCTTTAGCAATGAGGCCAAGTATCTATCATTATCCTTTTGGACCCAGGCCGATGTATTGCCCCTCCTCTTTCTTTCAGTGCTGCATGGACATGGACAGCCGAGTTAGCAAATCCGCAACAGAAGTGCGCTGAGTACCTTTATAGGTAAGACTGTTGCTGGCTTCTACAGGTCACACAAAAAACGAGTATAATAGAGACGTTCTCAAGGGAAAGCGCTGTGTTACTCTGAGGAGCAAGCCTTTGAACTGTGGGTGGCTTATGTGTTTGCTAGACAGGATAAAATACAAGAGCCATGGCGAAATGCCTTCTGTTCCCCATTGTGATGGAAATTCAAAATCTCTACAAGAACTGCACCACCCCCACGTACCCCTTTGGAAAGCAGAGAACAATTATAAGGCAGGGAGCTACAGGTGCACTGGGTCTCCTCACGAAAAGCGTTATGAACTTGCAAGTTGCAAGGAGAAATATGATTGGTAATAATAATAATAATTTGTTAAGGCCATTTATTTAACCCACTGAATCATCCCAATTATATCTCAAACCCCTGAGCCCTGTTGAGGTCTAGGGTGTATGGATAAGGATTTTCCTGCTGGTCATACTTAGTGTGAACACTGCACAGTATTCCTTCCCATTAGGAACCATCAGGTGAAAAAGGATTTCTTCTGGTACATTTCTTCCCCTTGTTGGGAATTTTTCCTGTATTCCCCAGGCTTCAGATCTAAAAGAAATTGCCTAACTATGTTTTTGTGAAGGAAGTCGAGTTTGCTGAAATATGTATGGCATAATCTGGAACCATAAAAAAATCGTTTCTGTCGGACTTTTTTGTCAAATGTATTCTGGGGCTATTTTTGTCTTTGAGATGCATACAACACCTATTATTATTTTTTATAATAATTTTTTATTATGTTATGTTAGTCACCATACAGCACATCCTTAGTTTTCGATGTAAAGTTCCAGGATTCATTGTTTGCGTATAACACCCAGTGCTCCATGCAATACGTGCCCTCCTTACTACCCATCACCAGCCTATCCCGTTCCCCCACCCCCCTCTCCTCTGAAGCCCTCAGTTTGTTTCCCAGAGTCCACAGTCTCTCATGCTTCATTCCCCCTTCTGTTTACCCCCCTTGCATTCTTCCCTTTCTTCTCCTACCAATCTTCCTGCTATTTCTTATGTTCCATAAATGAGTGAAACCATATGATAATTGTCTTTCTCTGCTTGACTTATTTCACTAAGCATAATTCCCTCCACGTTGTTGTAAATGGTAGGTATTCATCCTTTCTTTTTTTTTTTATTTTAATGTTTTTTTATTATATTATGTTAGTCACCATACAGTACATCCCCGGTTTCCGATGTAAGGCTCGATGATTCACTAGTTGCGTATAACACCCAGTGCACCATGCATTACGTGCCCTCCTTACTACCCATCACCGGCCTATCCCATTCCCCCACCCCCCTCCCCTCTGAAGCCCTCAGTTTGTTTCTCATAGTCCATAGTCTATTATTAAATTGTGTTGTAAAGAATTTTAGAGATCACTCACAAGTAATTCTGTTAATGCCGTGGTTTAATTTAAACATGTGTAACCCTTACGTATCTTTAAACATTTGGTTACAAAGCAATTAGAAAAGCAGTGGCAAGAAGACTTTAGTTGGTCTTGCAGTCCTGTGAAGAGGCTGTTCTTTCGGACTGTATAGCCCTCTTTAGTTGGATTCCATGTATCACTTACGCATGCTGGGGGATTCAGTAAATGCTACATAATTATGATTTTCACTTTTCGTGTTAGCACACCAGAATCTAATGACTGTACAGCAGACCATCAATTAATCAGAATGCTGGAGAGCAAGATGTTCCTTCCAGTTAATTGAATTTATGGGTAAATTCAGGCTTCGATGGCAGATCCTTTTATTTTTACCCTTGTGAAAAATCCTCCCAAATGCATTAGCCCACATTAGTAACTACAATGTACTGAGGATTGACATTTGATATTCACAAAAGATTGGTCCTTTATGTGCCTCTTTTTATCAGTCTAAACACCAGTTCCCCTTACCGAGTATTGGAAACGTGCTGATGCTATTGCCTTGAGCCTGGAGTGTGGAATTTGCCTCTTTCTCCTCAATAATGAACTACAGCAAGATTTCTCAATTAATTGGATGCCTTTGTTAATCGGGATTCTCTTTAATGTCTTGCGCTAAAATAGTTTTTGCAAGTTCAAAATTGCAAAAGAGGCATTTCTCCTTTTAACAAAAAGGGAATTTTCAGGTAGAAGCATTGTGCCTTATGAACTTCAAAACAGGCACGTCTGTCAGGAGAGAGCCTCATTCTTTAAGCTTTACGGCCAAGGCTAGAGTTACAGCCGGTGAGAATGTGAGCCTCAGACCAGGGCAGGTGTTTCCATTCTTTTCAGATGCTATCTTAACATGGAGTAAAGTCGAGTCTATAAAACCAGGGTGGGAATTTCACTGGGGCAGATTCAGGCTGGACCATAAAATGCCCCAGCTCTGTGCCTGCACTGCCTGTGCCTTAGCCCTCTAGGGAACCTTCTAGAAATGTAACCAAGGACTTCAATCTCCCCGTTTTGTGTGAGTGTGATGTGTGTGGATGTGCGTGTTTTTAATATATCGTAATGGGTTGAAATTATAAGGAATTATTGAACACCTATCTTAGGCTTTCGCTCTCTTATCAGAGGCTGAAAGGATGTCAGAGCAGTTATAAAAGTTAGTCTTTGGACCCAGAGACATTTCAGTCTTTGGGGTTAAAGCAAGTGGGTAATGTAAAATCCCCCAAGTAACATTGAACTGTTGGAATTGCATCTCTAGGAGAAATGCTCCCAGATTTATAGAAGCAGAGGCTCGGAGATTTGCCCCCTGTCTCTGTAGCTAAGAGAAGTGATGTTTTAAAATGCACATCGGATCATAGAACTCCCCTGCCTAAGACCTCCTGGAGCCCGTTCTTCCATTTCAGATCAACTGTACATTCTATATGGTTCCATGTGTTCTTCCGTGGACCACCTAGGACCCTCCTCCCCCGTTCCCAGGCTCCCACCACAATGGCCTTTAAAAAAAATTCTCCTGAAAGCTCACTTTTCCCTGCCTTGCAATCTTCTCAAATGCCCTTTACCTGTAGTGTGTCTACCCTATTTGCCTCGTTAACTTCTCCATTCAAGTGTTAGGTAAAATGTCACCTCTCCCCAAACCCTTCCTCAACTGCCCACTTCTCCCATCCAATTCTGTAGCCAATTTCGTTCGTAAACTTTTTCTTCGTTAAGCATCTGAGAATTTGTAACTAAATATATGTTTGGATATTTAGGACTTTTTGTTCCCATTAGATTATACAATCCATGAAAAGAAAAACCACATCTTTTCTATTTCTATATCCCTCGTGTCTAGCACAATCCCAAACATGGGAAGCATTCAACAAATATTTTTGAATGAATGAATAAATAAGTGAAAGAATATACAGAATAATGTGAAATCAATATCTACTGCCCATGCCCTTAAGTTATACTGTTAGCAATAAATGTCCTCAGTAAGTGGCTCCTACCCATGTTTATTTCTTCATTACGTATTTATTGCATGCCTGGTATGCGCTGGATAGTGTCCCCGGGATTGAGAATTTATCCGCCGGCACAGTGGAGCTCTGGAACTTTTAATTCTCGTTCCTCCCATTGTTAATCGTGTGACTTGGCTTACTTAAATGCTATAGACCTGAGTTTCCTCATGTGCAAACACAGGTAATAATACCTGCCTTTTATGGTGATTGTGAGGCTTTCACGAGTTAATACGAGTAAAGGAACTAGGACAGTGGTGGGCACACAGCATGTGTTGTGGGTCAGTTACTCCTGCTGAACAAGGTTACTGAATGTAGGATCACGTTACTGTGATAGTTAATGTATGTATCAGCTTGACGGGGCTAAGGGATGCCTAGAGAGCTGGTAAAACATTATTTCTGGGTGTTTCTGGGAGGGTGTTTCAGGAAGAGGTTAGCATTTGAACCAGGAAACTAAATAAAGAGGATGCTCTTACCAATGTGGGTGGGTATCATCCAATCCGCTGGGGCCCTGAGAACGGAAAGGTGGATGAAAGCTGAATTTGCTCTCTCTGCTTGTGGTAGGACATCCATTTTCTCCTACCCTTGGACATCAGCACTCCGGATTTTTGGCTTTCCGACTTGGACTGGAACTTGTACCATCGGCTCCCCGGGTCCTCAGGCCCTCATGTTTGGACTAGAGCTCTGCTGCCTGTTTTCCTGGGCTCCCAGATTGCAGATGGCGTTTCATGGGGCTTCTCAGCCTTCCTAGTCACATGAACCAATCCTCAAAATAAACGTTTCTCCAT